>NW_027106583.1:475464-506758 GCF_000696795.3 Halyomorpha halys
TAATTAATGTTTTAATTAATTCAAATTATAAATGTAGTATTAAACTTGAATTCCCTATAGATGTGTTGACAACAGAAAGATTTATTTAAAAATACATTATTGGACATCACCGACAATGTAGAAAATGATACCTTTTTTCGTAGCCTTTAAGTGGCTTACCTTTAAGACAACACCCTTTTTTATTAGTCAGAAATAATTCGAGGGGTCGGCATATCTCTTAGTCATCGAGGTAGGAGAACATTCCTTTATAGATCTGTAATAGAGGAAGTATAGGCTCTGTGCTCTATTGTGGTGGCAATAGATGCAAGGATTATGCGGGAAATACTTAGCTGTGTATATCCCACGGTCGCATAATTAAGCCAATATCATACAACCTTCATGTGATTGCAGCAATATTGAGAATTATTTCAAGGTGTCGGTACATAGTTGAGAATCATCCGCATTAGTTGTGCTGTTTCTTCGCATAAAAATGTCACTGTAAAATTTATATGATAATTAAATGCCGTAGTCATTCAAACTTTTATTAAGAAATAATATAGCAATACTTAAAAAACGTTTCGGCACTATCTATTGGCCATCTTCAAACGAGACTGGGGTGAGGAGGAAAAAGTTTGCAAATGGTCAACAGAAAGGGGCTAAACGTTGTAAAAATGTGGGGAATACATATATAGAATAAAACTGTTAAAAAACTAAACAAAATAAAAAAATACCGCTACAACCTCATGGGTTCCCCTTTATAAGGAAGTACTGTTTCTTGAACAACGTTTGTGCAAGGAAGTTATTTGCTCAAGATCACGTTTAACCCGATAGATTTTTCTCCCACTTAAGGGTATCCACTTTTGAACGCTGGGTGGGCTACAGGATGGCTTCCACACCCACAGGGATGACTCACAGCTACAGTAACAGAATAAATAACTATGCGCCACAGCCGGTTTCGTGAATTATTCACTGAACCTACCCCGCTCCCTTATAAATGAAAAATAAAATAAATTTGCTGTTATAAATAAAAAAACAACAACATTATTGTGTAGTTTCATTTGGAATTATGTGGGTTTGATGGAGTCAAAAATATTTTTCATCAATAATTTTGAATAATATTTAATAACTATTAATTATGGTTAATAATAGTTATAAGTTTAATTTTCAGAATTTTCTAATTTATAGAAGCCTCTTTATGTTCAGACCTTCGTTTGTTGATAGCGAACATAATCGCATTGAAGAATTGGAGATGATATGTCCAGACCACATCCTGGAGATGGAAGGACAAACGTTATCTCCCTGCTAATTGTTACAAAAACATCCTCATCATTTAATAGAGGAGGGTACAAATTGAGTGGGAACAAACGAACAATATAAGTCAATAAAGAAATCACACTAAAGTTCAAGGTAACTGTTCAACATAGTTTTTTACGATATTTTCGACCACCATTAAAATATCTTCAATTTAAAACATGAATATTGATGTCGAAATTTCGGTTACAGACAGTAGAAAATTAAATAACAGAATACCATAAGAATGTGTTAGGGTAGGTTCCAAAAATATACATATATATTTATATATTTTTTCCACTACACTTGGGCTCCTCCAACTGCCCTATTTAGCTCAAATGAGGCGAGGGTTATTTTCTAAGCAGAACAGTCCTATTAAAGTGGGCTTGAATTTCAGTCAATATTTCGCCATGTTCTGAGGTCGGCCTTCAGAAGATCCTCTACGGCTTTTTCGAATTGAGTTTGTGTATTGATAATTTATTTCAAAATTTGGTTAGTGTTAGAGAAGAACTTCAACATTTTTGCTAAACCATTTTTTTTTTATTTAACGGTTCTTTCTACATCCTCTTTAGGTTTTATCTAGTTAATGCGATGTACTTGATCAAGGTACGAAAAACGTTTATTCTAAATTGAACGCAGGCAAAACTGCGGGGCACAGCTAGTATTTGAAATAATAAACATTACAACGCTATAATATCATGTTTCCCATCTGATTTGACTGTATTTTATAGTTATACTATAATTTACTGTAATACTATAATTATCTTATTTTATTCACAATAGATGTGCGTCTACTCATGGAGACAATCCTGATCCAAACATTTTCTAAGCATACTCGTTTTCATCTTTTCAAACTCTAGTTCATCGCTCCTTCGAGAAGTCTTTGTGGCCGATAAAGATATTTCTTAGGTCTTCTGAGGTCACCGCTCTATCATGTTAGCGATAATTACACAGGGCGAAAACCTCTTTGTCCTGCCGTTTCCCAGAAGATCCAAAGACATTCTTTGTGCGTTCCTGAACGAGGGTTACAATGCATCTCCACACTTTATTAATTAAAGAGGATCCTTTCTTTTGTCGTCTTTCTTACGCCAAAGCTTGTAATTCGGCATCTTCCTTTTGTGGTTCAATAGCTAATTTCCGGGCGTCATGCCTAACGAAGTGAAAGTCATATGTTGTATTGAAGAAGTTGTCCAACGACTCATTGTTCGAGGATAGCTTGCGGTACCTTCCTATCTATCTCCTTGATGAGCAATTCATTCTAATATATCTACATATATGCATTATATAACTCACGCACGTACTAAATTATGTATGATCACAATTGCGAACGATACATAATTTTTCTTTGAATTCGAAAAACAAAACAAAAAAATCATAAAACCTAAAACATTACGTTAGTACATGAGTATCTTGATGTATAATTATAGAATAAAACTATATAAGAATATTTCTTTTATCGATATCAAGTTTTACTTTATAATAATACAATTTTAATTTTCCTCTTACGCGGACCAACTAAGAGGAAAAGTAAAATTGTATTGGGCTGCGAGAGGGAAAATGGCACAAGAGCCCTGTGTCGTAGGAAAAAAACAAAAAAAAACTTTATAATAAAATCTACAAGAGAGAAGTGCTTTATTCGGCAATGTTACCCAAATACATCGGGTTGCTATAGCAAACAGCGTACCCATAATCCATGATACACACATATATACACTATCAACTATTAAAAATGATACAAAACCAATTTTTTTCCTACCTTTTCCATTTTTTTATTTTTTTATTTTATTTATTTATTGATATTTACAACTGTATATTTTCCATTTTCAAACAATAATCATCTATAAACTAATTACAATAACTTTCAAATATTTTTTTTTACCAATTTGATTTTATTGTTTTCCTCCTTCTTCCTCTCAAACAAAGCCATATTACAATTAAGCAATTCATTCAATAATATGCTATTCTCCCTATTTCACACTCTCATACCTCCCCTCTCCATTGATCCATAACACACGTTTAATCCGTTAATTTTAACCCAAATTAAAAGAAATCATCAATACATAGCAATGTAGGAATAAAAAAATAATAGAAAAGACACATAGCAGCAGAATAGTGTAAAATATAAAATAAAATAAATAAATAAAAAAAAAACTAATACATAAATTTAAAAAACGTACAAATGAATTAAAATTTAATGTAACAAAGTATGTTTTTTATTTAACGTATAAATTAAATATAGAAAATCCATGGAAGTCAGGCGGTTTTAAATACCTTTCTAACACTACTCAGCTCTCAAAGCCATAAAGCAGAGATGGGAGAACTTTAAACATGTGGACTTGGACTAGCACATATTTGCACCATAGGCCTCCAAAATTAATATGGCTCTTAGAACAGAGTCAAAGGTAAAGGCAGATACACGATTCTTTCTCTAACACCAAAACCTATCCATTACATACTTGAGTACAATATTATCTTTGGCCTATGTACCAGGTCCAAAACTGTTTTATTCTATAAGGGACCAATTTACTTGGCCTGTCTGTAATCATATCCTTATCCTGACATTATATCTAGCACCGTTGATCTGATTTCAATGTCACTTTGAAGTGCAGTTTGGTACCTAGGCTTGAACGTAGACAAATCCGCGGCTCCCCCTTGGATTTTTTGGTCCGAAGGAACGTATTTAATTTATTTACGCTAGAATTAGTAAGATAACATTGTTCAGTTAGCATCTTCACGGATCACAAGATCACAACAACACCTTTGAAGAGACAAAATGAATATATGAAGTCGATTCTTCGGTATAAAAGGTAACATTCAATGAATGCAATTATTCGTCATACACTTACATCTAAAAATAGTGGGTGAAACGAATGAAAAAGAACCTTTTTTGAGATTCTATTCTTCCTATTATAACTTATAGTTTGCCATTTCAATAATCTCAGAATGTTTGTTGAAAAGAAATCAAAGAAGGCAACCATCGTAGAAGAGGTGGTTAATACTCGTATTTTTGGCAGCAATCCCAGAAGGCTGATGCTCTTATAACAACTTCTTCATCACCTCTTATATTTTTGTATTTATGGTGTGTATTGTATGTATTTATGTACAATAATTAAGTTTATGCTCGATTTTCAATAATTTATTGTGATTGTACAATTGGTAATAAAAATGAAGTGATGATTGAATTTTATGAAGTTAAAATAAAATGGTGGGGATTTTCATGTAATGCGGAATTACATATCTTTCTTATATCTAATGTTTCCGAATGGACTATCTATATGTGTATGTATGTGTAATGGGGTATAATACAAAGTTAAAATGACAATTAAGTATATTTTTCTAGAAAGTTAAATTTGTACACACACCCCATTGGGAAAGATCTTTGCGGAGGTGTAACGTGGTTGTTTACTGAGAATGAAGGACGACACCACAAGGTTTTCCCATATACGATATTGGTAAATCTATATGATCCAATTAGGATAATGGTATTTATAGACATCTGCACAATAAAAAATTCGAATAATTTTGGATTGACAGCTCGTAGCTATCAAACACTCATTTTATTTGCTATTTTCCAAGAAACAGAGGTGTTTTATCTTGAAAAATTAAAAGTTTTATCCAACTCTTAGTAAAATATCTATGTGATGGACCTTCGACTAAACGTTTTAAAAATTTTGGCTTCTATCTTCGAACGGAATACTTTTAAAGAAAAAGTTTCCTATAAAACTAGTAGACGATAAAATTTACTAAAAAAATAAAGAATTTAGTTTTATTCCATAACTATTTGACTTCAGCACTCCATCCTCTATACTTAAGAGCCCGGAAATTTGTACTAAATTAGTTTTTAACATTCAAAAGGTGAGGTAAATGTTTTTTTGTTTTTTTTGTTTTTTTTATATATATATATATTTGTTACACGGAATTTGATATCCAAGTTTTCAACCTATCATAACCTGTGCGCCTTAAGGCGCAAAAAACTAAAAAAATTTCTAAACTAAGAAATTTAGAACCCTTACAAACATTTCTTTTGTATTTTCTCAATAATAAGTTTTGAGTAATACTTATCTTATAAATGAATGACTAATAAGGATAATAATTAGTACATCTATCATACGCAAAGTTTTACACCATGAAAATTAGCTGAGGTAATCAATTTAAATTTCAAAATTAGCCTGGAATCCTCACACAAGACTGAAAAGACAGGAAACTGCATATCGATTTCGACTGTTACAGCACGTACTAAACAAACGGTCTAAACTTACAACTCACTACAAAAGACTGATTTACATGACAATTATAAGGCCTATCTGGACATACGCCGTTGAGCTTTGGGCACCACTAAACCTTCGAATTCCTCTCGTATCCAATCCTTACAATCCAAAACCCTTCGTAAAATCCTAAATGCTCCCTACTTCGTCACAAATAAAGTCATCCACAAAGACATTAACGTACCATTTGTAACCGATCTAGCCCGAACCATATATCAATCCTTCCATAACAAGCTCCCTAACCACTCAAACCCATTAGTTTCTAATCTTGCTTCCTCGTTTATTCCGGACAATCCTCCGAGGCGTCTGAAAAGAAGATGGCCTCGAGACCTTATATTGTAAAAATGTTTTTAGAGTGCTACCAATGGGTAATTTCTCTACATCCTTGTGCCATAACCATTATGCTTTCCTCAAATTTATTTGATGTATTTTATGTACAGTTGTAAATATCAATAAATAAATTTATAAAAAAAAAATTAATTTCAAAATTAATTAAGATATATAAAATTGGGCCGCCCATAGCTCAGTGGTTGACACAGTCTTACCAAATTGATGTCTATTGGCGGTGCCGGTTCGAATCCGGCGTGGGACGTTGACTTTTTTCATTGAGTGGCGGTCCCACAAAATGAAGAACTTTGACCCCCAACATGGTTAGGCAATATAGGACTCCAATGGTAGTCTTGGCCGAAAAAAAAAAAGATATATAATTGCCGACAGGACAAAATAAAAAAAAATGATAAATAATGAAACGAAATGATATTTTTTGAAATGAAGTATTTATCCTTGAAAAAGCTCTTATAACTCTGATTTTGATATGCTAAATCAAAATCTATGGAATATGTATTAAAAAATCCAAGTTTTCGACTTTCTAACCATTGTGCTCGCACCTATGCATAACAGATATACATAATATATTTCTCAACTTAGAGGTCTATTACACCAGAGCTGTCATGGAATCATACTCAACGTGCCCATAATATAGTGAATTCATCCTCTAAAATTTTTGTAGACAATTTTTCCTCAAAAAATTACCAATGCTTAGATGATTAAAAAATGTTTAATGATTAGGTACACAAAGGTACGCGCACCATGGATTCTAAGTTGAGAACATGACTTTGCAATACACTTGATATATAGAAAAAATGAGTTTTTAGATATATTTTTGTAAGGCAACTCCTTCATTTATTTCTCTGTTTATATTTCTTGATCTAACGAGAATATATGCTCACAAATGTCCATATGTTTATGAAGTTCGATTGACAACGTTTAAAAAATAATGACTAAGAGACGTCAACATATAACAAGAGCGTAGGAAGACCAATGGCAAGGTCATAAAGATTGTAAGTAATTGGGCCGCTCCTGCAGGCTCGCCCATCTTCGCGGCTTCCTTGTCCTCAAGGACGGTTCCCTGTGTCTTCTCCTCATCTGTCCATGTGCAGACCTATTCCTATTGTAGTAAAGATTTCACATGATCCGGTTTTATTACAGGGATTGAGCATTGACAGTTAATAAACAATAGAAATAGTCCTAATTAGTATGCAGGTAAAAATTTTGAGATAGAAAAGATAATATTATAAAAAATGTATTTATTATTCTTTCGATGCTGTGTTTAAGGTTGTTATTTTTGGGGGGAAAATGTATACAGAATATTTTAAATATAATTACGGTTCCAAAGAAAATTACAAAAATTTTATCCAATTTAAATCGTTTTTGTTTTGACTATTGTAGAATTTAACTGTCTTTTGAGTAGGTATAATGCTCTAGGAGAAGTACAGTTTTCTGGTTACTCGAAAAACAATTTCTTTAGCCTCTTGAATTTATATTTTTTCACATCAAATCTTATTACTCACCAGCAGTCTTTAAATGACCATCTCTAAATATTTTAGCTTTATAGGAATTGTCATGGTAAGATTACAGTGACACATCTATGGAGGCTATGGGTCTTAGTATGACGCTATACAATCTAAAGCCTCAATAAACGCAAAATGAGTTTTCCAAATCAGACTAAAAGATCTTGAGATTAACGCTTTTAAATAAGAACAAATCTGTAGCTATATACAGGGTGTTTCAGGGTTAAGTACCCGAACTGAAAATGTGAATTGAGGATCTCAAAGAATTTCCCATAAACATATGAACGCTGACGCTTTTTTTTTAGGAGATATTTACGGCTACAAATTTTCTATGTTCTGAATTATGTAGATTAAATAAATAGTTAAATTTAGAATAAAAACTTAACACGTCAACAAACTATTTTATTAATATTATATAAGAAGATGATCAGGGTTGCAGTCAAAAGAGAAACAAAAATAGTTGTAAACTATTTTTGTTTCTCTTTTGACCGCAACCCTGACCATCTTCTTATATATCAATTTTTACGGTCAACTATATATACATATATAAAAAAAAGAATTGGCAAAATAGGGTAATTGTGGACTGAAATTAATTACCTCCGAAGAATAGCCTGCACCAAGTATTTTTTTTAATTTATGTAGTTCTAAAATGGTATTAAAATTTCCTTGATGATGGTTTCGGACTTAAAAAGAATATAAATTGTTTTGAGACTAAGATTGGATAAAATTAATTTTATTTACAGTATCAAGAAAGTGTAAAGATTATATGTAAAGATTAAATGTTAATCTATTTATTATGTCCTAAATAATTCCTAACAATGCAAATCTTAAGACGTGAATATCTTGGAAAGCGTTAACTAACTGTAGTCAGCGCACCAGTTGACTCCTTTTGTTTTTAAGTATTAAGAGTTCAGTGTCAACAATCTTTATGATATAAGGTGGAACCTGAGCTTATAACTGGCGACAGTTTTTAAATAGCTGTCACCAAACTTTTAATATTTAAAAACAAAGAGTGACCTGCCAATTACTGGTACATGAAAATAACTGCACTTATCTACCTTCATGTTTTTTAAAAACATTAAATGGAAATGTTTTTTATGCTTTGAGATTCTTAATTAGTATTTTCAGTTAAGACAAGAAGGCCCTAAAACACCCTGTATAACATTATAGAATATTTGATGTTACAAATATTAAGTTTTTACTTCTTTTTTTCATTCAAACCTGTCATAACCAGAGGTACAGGCGGAGGCCAATAGCAATAGAAGGGGTGAGGGCAGGAATAGTTGAGAGGTCTAAGATGCTAAGGCATAAATTTCATTGACCGTACCATTCAAGAATTACTACGCTTACTGAATTAGATCAACCCACAAAAGAGAGTTGAATGAATAATTTCATATACGATAATTGAGTTTTGATAAAGAGTGATAAAGACGTGCTGTTCTGACTAGTTTGTATTAATTGTAAATTGTTGCTATTGTTAGTGTGATTTCCTATATATGTTATTAATTGTTTTAAAGATTTAGGGAGTCAATATTTTAGCATTCTGATTAAATATCGACTCCCTAAATCTTATTATTAAATTATATATTAAAATATTCAAAACTATATGATGCTTCAAGGTTATACAATATTAACCCCGCAATAATTTCAGTTCCTCTTCTGATGCGAGATAAGTTAATTTGATACCGAATGACTTCAGATATTAGAGTTTAAAGTTCTTTAAGGTATTTACGTATAAAATTATGTTAAGTTGAAGCCAAACGTTAAGGAAGTTAATTTGATATTGAATAATTTTCAATGATGATGTTGTCAGACAGAGTTAAAATTTCTATAAGATATTTATCAACATCATCATTTTGTAGATAATGATTTTAAATTGAAGCGTTTGGATTTATTCTGCACACGATTTTACAAGTTGTTGTTTATTGTTTCGTGAATAAACAATACGTTTGAAATCAACGAATTTGGCTCACATAAATACACGTAATAGTCCAAAAATATTATCATCGAAACATTGTTTAGAAACTTCAATAAATTATGCTTAAAAACTACGATAAGATGTCTAGTGTCCTAGAAAGATACATGGACACCTTAAAATATTCTACGATAAAACCTTCTTATCATATAAATATCAGTACAATGGCTGGCAATACTCCATAAATTGTCTTAGTGGGTGTGCTGGACATCTTGTAGGCGTAGGGTGTAATATATCGGCTGTGTTGAGGAAATAATAACTTCTACAAAGAGGAAAGATACATAGCGATATGGGTCTATAAACAGTTTTTAATTTCTCCTGTACTTTGATAGTTTTAATCATGATGAGAAATATGGGTTATTCCATAATAATGAAAATTTTTCTGAGGTGCGCAGATAATAAAGCGATAATCCTAGATATCCAATGATGCTAAAACTTAAGCCCTGAGAGTTAGGAAAATTGACCTTGATTTTTAAAGACTTACCAAATATAGTGAGATGATAGGGTTCTCGATCCTTAATGAGTCCCCATTGTCTTCAGAGTGATTCACGATTTACGTGCATAAAATCAATTTTGGAAACAAAATTACTGAAACATGGATATTGTCTTACAAAATCTCAGTATATCATGGGCCTGATATAATATGAATCAGCTCATTTAGAAGAAGAATATTGAGCTGTGTTAGTAACATATTCAAGAATTTTGATTTCAGTCTATAAGGGTTTACCTGTTTAAAGAACTAAGTCACAACCTCCATTGCTGCCCATGTTTTGGGCTGTTTCAAACATTTCATCTACCGCAAAAAATTTATTTTTGGCTTCCATAATGGTCTAAGTAATTTTCATATATTTAATACAAAACAAATAAAAACAAAATTTGCCTCCATTGTTTGGTCATTTGACATAATTTAATATCAAAATTATTTTTCAAAAATTGAAGGGTCCTAAAATTCTCACAATTCTAATAAAAAAATCTATTAAATCAGCTGTGAAGAATCCGGTTATGTCAAAAAATTCAATTCACAGTCAATGTTAGATATCATCTTTTACCTTCGATCGTCCAATTTAAGGCAGAATTACTAAACCAAAATGGAAATCATCCACCTGGGACTAATTTTAGTAATATTTTAATAAATAAATTATAAATTAATGGCTCAACCCCAAATCCTTATAATAACTCAGTTTTATATCACCACAAGAGTTAGGATATGATAAACTTAAAATCAACGTTGCACTAGTGGAATCTATGCAACCCAAAACTTTTTCACTAATTTTATTTGTACGAATAGATTTGATCTCAACAATTTATTTTTCCTTCTCTATAACAACAATTGATTGTGAAATAAATTATATTAATCCTTGAAAGCATAAAACGGCAGTTTTAAGCCCTTTACTTAAAATAAAATATTCCAGAGATAATAAATTATTAACGGATTGCTGTTTGATCTGCTGGATCATGAACTAAGATTGAACTACTGGAGAAATAGAATTTTCAAAATCTTTAGGTTTTAAATTGGAGGAGAATTGGTTTATACTTTTAATTTTTATTTCTCATCAAACTACAAGTCATAATTCATTTATTATACTATCAGATTATTATGAATATATTTTTATAAACAGCACTATTCTTTATGTGATACATTCTGATAAAAGCTATTCGTAACTCACCCTGTCAATATCAATTAATTTTAGTTCGCAATTCTGTTTTAATGAAATGAAATGAAAAATAAAAACGTTATTTCTTTATTTATGTATATTATTTTCTTTAAAAAAAAAAAATTCAATGTATAATTTCAATTGAGATCACCATTTCACAAAGTAAAAGATAGTTCATTTATAAGTGTATCTATAGATTTTAAAGTTTCTTCAATATCGACGTTATTGAATATGTCAGCCTTTGATTGCACCTATTGTACCCATATCACCAATAATTGTTATTAGAATAATTTGATATTATATTCTCCCTAAGAGGTTAAAACCTAAAATGTTCGGTATCAAACCAGACTTTTTCTGAATATTCTTAGAACTTTTTTTCTTTAAAAAAATCGGTGACCATGGTGAGATTCCACACAATTTGGCCTGAGCTGCAGTTAAATCAATGTAAGTTAACAAAAATAATAATAATAATAAAACATAGCGAACCCGAAGGCTTGAGGCATCAATCGAAGTCTACTTACATCCATCTGTCCATTGATTCCGGTCCAAGCCAAGACTTTCATTCAACTTTGTCGCCATCCTCTGACTTACGCTACCTTGGGCGTTTACCCGTCGGTTTAGTGTTTTTAAAATTTTAGAGACGACAATTAACGATTCGACATTGTTAAGCCTTCTTAATTCTACGCTCAACACATTCTTAATAGTTTCAAATATTTTCCGCAATAAAATCTTATATTAAGAGTTAATTTATTTATTATTATTATTTAATTTTATTTATTTTTTTGTTCCCCCTCGAGACAATTTCAGGATTCTCCCCAAACCAAAAATAATTGTACGTTTTTGTAATATACTTCTTGATGGACACTAGTAATATTGAAGATCTTACGAGCAGTTTCACAATGATAGGTATATTTCATGATTATAATTTATTGTTATTGTGTAGGTTAATGGTCTCATAAACTCCAACTAGGTTAAGGTACGCTCCTGCAACTGGTTGCTAATTAATGTCACTAGTTGTTTTTATGACGCCGGCCAGCAATAAAAGCTATTCATCACACAATAGGCATAGTCTCCCATCTTCATATTCGAGGTTTTTATTATTATTACATTAAATTATTATTACTGTTATTTAGTAAATATTAAGCGTTTAAATGCTAGTCTTAATTCAGTAAATTGAAAGAAAATTGCATGATAGATTCATAAACAGTCGCTATAATACATAGTTTTTAAAATAAAATCCATTCTTAGTCGCACACTGTTGATCATAATTGTTAATTTAAGAACATCACCCTAGGAGTTTGTCGAAATAAAAAGCTTGTGTTTCTAGCTTATTAAATAAGATATCTAGTAATGGAAATTGGTTTGGGCTGCCAAAGCTAATCTAATCCCTATTCAACCTTTTACATGTCAATATCCGATAAATTTGGTAATCGCCGTAGATATTTTAACGTCCAGTTTTAATGATATGGGAGTAATTATGGAAAGTATTTACATAGTCAACGTGTATATTTAGATAGTAGACTCACAGTACTCCCATCAGTGAACACAGGAGGCTTGCCACTTAGTTTTAAAATTCTTTTTTATGATATAAATGATCACTGCAATTTATGGAAGATTTTTTGAAAACTTAGAAAAGAGTTGTGCTTTACAAAAATGTTATCAAACTACTCTTATATAAATTCCTGCCCGTGGGAACGGTAAAACGGATTTTTTTTTATAAATGGTTTTTATAGATCAATCGTCTGTCGAAGATTACGAAAATGGTTAATCAAATCTAATAAACACAAGATGTCCAAATAACAACTTCCTGTCGATGTGCTGCTACTTTCTAAAGTAACCAGTTCTTGATGCATACCAACTTGTAAACGAAAAAAACACTTGTGCTTGAAATTTCATAGAAAGTGATTTAATAAAAAAAAAAAGATGTAACATGTAAGAAGTATCGATTTAGATTTACTTATAAAGCATGAATAATTCATATCATATCTGGAATCAATATTATAATTTTTATGGTTAATATTTTAAAACATTAAACTTTAGTGAAACCAATCAACTAAAAACAAAATCATCTTATATTAAATCTGCTCCCTATGAACCACTGTATTTTCCAATCAAATAAACAACCAGAATAGTTAATTATAATAAAAATTAGAGGTTTCAGGAAAATACTCGTTTAATCGGAAGGAAGAAAAGAACATATTGATGTAATCACTGTTAATAAAATTTAGAAAGAATTTTACATAGAGAATGATTAGTAAAAAAAGATGTTTAGAAAGGATTTTTTTTCTCTGAAGGATTTTCCACACTAATTTTCCACGTTACCTACAACTAATCTATCACCCTTCTGATTTTTATTTAGAAGTAGACAGTATCCTACATATCAGCTAAATTATGTATACTTCATGTTATTAGTTTTAGCTACATATACAGAAATATAAGTTTTATTGTATAGTATCTTTATATCTCATCATAATGCCATGGACATATTATATCCAGTTGGTATACATTTTCGATGAAAAATTAATGGTTTCTTCATTGACAGAAGCAAAACTTCGTCTCTAAGGTTGTAGTTTCACCTCATTTTTGTGCAAAAACAGATGAAAATTCATCTAATTATTTTATTAATACTAAGAATAGGTGACAAAAAAATGCAGGAAGAGAGAGTGGAAAATAAGTTTATGATAGAGTTAATAAATTCAATTAACATTCGGATTTTCAACTGAATTAGGATAGGATTTGGAGGTTGTGAATGTCCTTAATAAAACTGCAAAAACCGAGAGAAAAAGGGTAGGGGTATAAAAAAAAAAAATTAGACCCCAAAAGGCATTTCTTTAACACCAACTCAATTCATGCAAATTTTCAACCTTCTACACAATTTGAGGATGCCCAAGAAGGTGCGTGACACATTAAAAAACCCCAAAAAAACATTTGGGCCTTGGCGACAATGCGAAGCATAATTACAAATCAGTTAAGCCCATTAAAACCATCAGACTATTTAAATATCAAGAAATATATCATAAAATTTATTTATATGAAAACTATCATAATCAACATTAATTATTAACATCCTTAATAAAATGAAAAGTCAATAACTAATGTTATTTTTTATATTTTCAGTTATGAGGGAAGTTATAACCATCAGTAGTTTTTGATGAAACAACAAGATGTTTAGAAATTTTGTCTAAAATTCAATCTACTTTTTTGTTTTTTTCTGCCTAGAAAACAAGTCCAAATAGCGAATGTCAGTTCATTTGATCTAAAGCCACTAGATTTGCACAGATTATATACGTACCAGACATGCCCGAATTCATCAAAACTGTATTTTAGGTGACACAAAATGGATATAAAAACCACCCCAACTTCCCTTAGATTTACGAAAAATATGACAATTAAAAACTATTTATCAAGTGCATTTAACAGCATGTTAAAAATTCAAATGATTTCTTAATGCATATTTTAGCAAGCTGGTAATGGATTGAATATTTTTAAAACAATCGAATTACTTAATATGTATTTTTTTGAATTGATAAGAAAAAGTAACAAAAAAAATTAAATAAATTTTATACATCCAATAGAGACAAGTTGCTATAAAAGATAGCATGTGTAGGTATGAGAAAATTCATAAAAATGTACGACATGGAGAAATGGTATCAAGAATGATTAACATGTACTGCAATGTAAATTATTAAACAAAACATAGTATAAGGTTTAAAGGAATGGAAAGAAATGTTCACTAATCAATTCAAAGATCAATGATTACTATATTATTATTATGTTATTATTTTTATTTTTTTATTTATCTACTTAATAAAGTTTCAGTAAAATATCATAAAAAAGGAAATTTAAAATATTTTGAATGGAAAGCTGAAAATAGTCTCTCAACAAGAGGCGGACTGTGAATAGAAAAGTGTGACGACCGGATAGAAATACAAATGGCCGTGGCATTAGCAATCTTACCCTCGACTACTTTGGATAACGTCCAATTTTACGCCTGCCAATTTGTTCCTCAAATTTGTATTTGATTTATTGATTTCCCACTCTATAATTTAATAAAGACGCACCAAGATAAATAAGACCTTTCAGTTGTATTTTGAATGGCAATTGTAGAATTTATAAACTTTGAGTCAATATGAATGACAAAGATCCCAACTGGTATTTCTCAATTCATAGTATCATAATTAAACTTTAAGGAAAAATATCTACCATGCTCTCTCATAATATTATTCTTGTTCACGTGTATATAATTATAAATATAAACCAATACAATCAAGACTTTACTTCATAATTAAGAATCCATGCCACCTCATAACAAAGCACTGTAAATTGATAAACATGATACCGCTGGAGAAGAACTCCAATGATTAATTATAAATATTCATATCTAGTATGCCATGGCAAGGGAGTCTATGGTATCCAGTCCTTGAATTAAATATATAGCTTATATTTTCAGTCGGTGACTGAGATACATAATACAAATATATGAGTAAATAAATAAAATGCTATCGTGGAACGCGGTCAGCCTTAGAAAAGCTGAATATCCCGCAACATAGTAAATTTATATTGTGTATTATACGAATGTTAACTGTAAAAGTATGATGTACAATAAATTAGTAAATAAGTTAAACATAAAAATAGTAAAGTGAAGTGAATATTTTTTGATGAAATGTTTCACTTAGAAAATTAAACACTAGACATTCAATGCTAAATTGTGATAACTTAAGCCGTGAACTTTGTAATGTATTACGCTTCAATTATGAGATACTTATTGGAATGCACAAAACAGATACCTACCTATCTTGATGTCTTAAGTATCTCTTACCTTATATAACTGTTTTCTTAATTTCAGTTGACTATCCACAATTTTTCCCGAATTATATAACACTATGTAAAATGGATAATGACATAGGCTGAATACAGTACCATAGCTTCTAGTTTTGGCATATCCACCACCTTTCCATGGGTAATTTATCTTAAAAAAAAAAAGTGAAGGTTTGCACACTGGCTTTTTATTCACTATCTTCAAAAGAATATAAATATAAAAAAAAATGCTAACTTTCACCAATTACACTTTAAATTGCTCTAGTGATAAATGGTTAAACGGAAATTCCAAATTACTGATCCAAACGTTCATTGGTATTTAAAAATCGTTTTATATAAAATATAAATATTAGTAATTAATCATGACTTCAAAGTGTAACTTTTTTCTGTTGGCTTTAATAATAAATTATTACACTATAAATATTTTAATTAATTTTGTTTAGGAAAGATTTGACTCAGTAGATTATAATCTTGCACCAGGGTCAAGTCTATTATTAATAATAATAATAATAACCAAAAATATTAGTTTTTTATTTCTTCTTTATATTCATTGGAATCCACTTACCTTTATATTTATTTTTCTTTATTATTAGTCGACAGTTGTTTTAGCATTTTGTTCAATAGGCAATCCATTACAAACCACTTTCTAGTTGATGATTTTTCAGTAGGTTTAACTGTTTCTATATTGTAAATTAGACCTCATTCAATAGTAAGGAGCCAAGCCAGGTACTAACTAACCTGAGAAAAATGAGTTTAATGTTAAACGATTTGTTAACTTAACGCTAAATTAATTGGATTTTTACCACTAGGTAGTTCCTCCACATGTCTGCATCATGTCATTAACATAACTCACATAACATTTACTTATAGTATATATTTAATACAGTTGTAAATATCAATTATAAATAAAATTAAATATGTATAGAAAAAAAAAACGAAGACAAAAAGCGTTTTATCTTATATAAATACATCTCTCCAACATTTTCTAATTCAGGAATATTAATCATACAGCATCAACTCTAATTTCCCAAATTTGAGTATTGGTTCCTTTTCGTTGAATGGGATACAATTATTTTGGTTTTTATACAAGGGGCGCACTCAGGATCAAAACCATAGTCAATCAGGAGGGAGGGGGGAAGGCAAGTCATCGTGAATAGGGTTGACATTTCAGCACGGAAAAACGAATGAAACCAAAATTTTATATAATTGTCCTATGTATTGTATTGTAATTATTAAAATTACTATTTGCTTGAAAAGGAATTATTTTTGTATTAAATTAATAATTTTTTTCACTTCTGAGGGGGTGGGGTAGCAGCAGCCCCCCACCGCTGGGTGCGTCCATGGATATCAATTATATTATATTAGGAAAAAAATTCAACTCTTTTCACTACGTTGTTTTAACACGTTTCGAGCTATATCTACTCATCTCCTACCACATAAATTAATAATTTAAAAAAAAATTAAGATATATACATATATATAGTATATATATGGCTGTTAATGATATATATTTTTGTGGATCTTGAGGATCAGTCAATAAGACAACTATATTGAGGGAAGTTTTGCAACTTTATTTTCTGTATAGTCATCCTGTACAATGCAAAAACAGTTTTTTAGAAACAAATAATTTCTTCAACTAATCATTAAAAAAACAAAATGTATGTACAAGTAGTTTTATTTATGATTAATAACTATTACGATTAAAACTTTTCTTACTACTGTCTACTACAGTTGGTTCAACATTGCTATGATACAACTGTTGTTAATTATATCTTATATGTTTATTAGAGAAACATGATATTAAATTTTATACTTCCGATGTTTTGTTGACAGCCTGATTATATTACAACTATATTTGTCTTGACATAGCCTTATTTTAAAATACTGTTCTAAAGTACCAAAATAGGATTTCTTCACAGGAATTTAATACACTATATTAGATTGTCTTTGTCTTTCGTATTGAGTAAAGTTTAGATAAAGTGGCCGTGTATTAAATTTAGCTCCATTATAGATTTTTCAGTATAAAAAATCAATTTAAAGATAATTAATAAGAATTTAATTTTTTTTTCTGGTCACGACTACAAATTTTTACATTTCCTACTAACTAGGATCAAATTTTGTTATTCTTCGAAATCTAAACATCTCTCCGACACATTGCTCCTCTTTTGAAGGATAATTATATTGATGAGCACTGTACAGAAATGAATCCCTTGCCGCTCCAAAATATTGATTTTAAGTAAAGCAATTTACTAGAAAGATTAGGGTTATATGCAAAGCTTTCTTATGGAATCCTAGAACACTATAGACAGAACCGATCTTCCACAGTTCGATAAAACGAGTTGTTTAAGCCAATCAGTCACTATATACGTTAATTAATACATCGTTGAGGCTCTTAAAATCATAGGCTTGGAACTATTCGGCACTATAGCCGATACGTCGCAATAACCGTCATCCAGTGTTAATAGAAGAGCCCAAGAGAAGAAAAAAGCCATCCTAGCTTTTGATTACTTTAATGAAAACTATGCATAATTACTAGTATAGTATAGAGAAAATAAAAAATGGCGGCTGTTTCAAGACTCCATATCGTTAAAACTGCTTACAACACTAGGTAACCTATAGAACATCATTTAAAGTAATTTACTGAAATAATTAGTAATGTAAATTTACTAAAATATGAGCCCTAACAGAGCTTTTCACGTTCAATAGTTCCCCAGATACAGTTTTTTAAAAAATTCATAAAAAAAAAAAAAAAATACTGAAAAATCAATAGTAAGTGAATTTATTGTGAGCAATCTATTTCTCAGGAACCTGGAGATGTAGAGATATCTATTAGCACTCAAGTCGAAGCTAGTTTAATGTGCAATAAATGAGTTTCTGACACTTATTTTCGTAACCGTAGTATTTTTCATGATATTTGTTTAACCATTAAACGTAATGGGAACTATCGAACGTAAACACTGAACTGTTAGGGCTTATATTTTAGTAAATTTACTTTACTTTAAATGATGTTCTATTAGATTCCCTAGTGTTGTGAGTAGTTTTAACGATACGAAGCTTTGAATTTTTTTTTAACGTTTTGTACCAGTCATTATCTTTCTTTCTCCTATACTATTCACTCATAAATTTTGACTTATAATTATACATAGTTTTCATTAAAGTAATAAAAAAATTGGGTTGAAATAACTGACATTTACCTCCTCTGGGGCTCTTGAACATGTGTATACATACAAATATAAACTATGAACCTACCATCCTCACAATGCTTTGTGTCGACTAACAGCGCAAGTTTCTTTTAATTATAGGGTAACGGAGAAAGTCTTAGTACCCTTCACCTTCTCAGAGATTATCAAGGCTGTGAACTATCCACCAGTCTTTCGAACCCTTCTGCACATCTTCTGGGAGGCGTTGAGTGCATCCTGTTACTGGCATTTGGCCAATTTAATAAGGATCTAATGGCCCAACAGGAGAACAAGTCCTTGGAGCTGTTGGCGAGAGAAATTAATTTCTGTGATGATGCAGAACTGAAGATGTAATATCAGGGTACTAAATGTAACAAGTGATGAAATTCATAGATCTTCCTCCCTGACATTTGTAGTCTCTTACACTAAAAAAATAATTAAATAAGAAAAATATATTAATAAAAAGTATTTAACATAATGAAAAAATAATAATCTTGAAGTGAAAATATAAGTATTGTATTCGATACGTGCAAAAATATGTCCCAAATTCAAAATTTTTATTTAGAGTTTTCAGTTTATTCAATAACATATATTTTTCAAACAAATTGTGCGAAATAATAATAAAAATACTATTTGTTATTCTGAATATTATACATTGCAATAGTTTACATTTAAAACATCATCAAATGATGCACACGGTCGTAAAACAGCCTATCTTTCCTTTATTGTGGATTGACGTTCCTGGTAAAAATCAATTATTTAGGGCTGAACTCAAAGATTTTTGTAAGAATTATTTATAAATTTTTGTTCTCAAAAAAATAATGTTGGTATTTATTTATGGTAAGTGACAGATGGCTAAAGGTAAAGCAATGTGATCAATAATTAATTATCTTACCTCATTTTTTTCATGTACTGTGTTTTAGACTGATTCCCTCAAATCATAAAACCTTGACCAACGTATTTATTTAATGCATCTATAAGAGTTATTATTGATTGTAATTGCTTTATCTACTTACTATACAGTTTTAGGCATTGCTAGGAAAACCATTAAAAATTTGTTAGTTATAATATATAAATTTATATAATAATATTATAAATTAATTTTTTTATCATTAGGTCACATATAATTCTTTGTTGAATTGAAAAATGTTTTTTTTCGTATTACCCATCCTTCCCGGCCTACCCGCCCACGGTTGCTTAAAACGGGAAGAGGAGACTTTAAGATAAGTTTAATCAAGCGATATTTAAAAAACGCCTGAAATTGAAAAACAGTATGATTCAATTTCACGCCGTTTTCAACTTATCTTAAAGTATCCTCTACCCGTTTTAAGCAAATATTTTAAAAGTGAGATAGGACCGTCGCTCCCTGGGGGTCTTTGTTTTCACCATACAACCAGCGGAACGGCCCCTCCCCGTTCCAATAATCCACTAGCGTCAGACAACCATGTAACAACCTTCAATGGACCCCTCACCTAACCTTATAATGCCAAAAGGCAATCCAAGGTATCATTAACACCCAGATATACATATAGCATACCTCCTATATGTATGTACCAGATATTCAATAACATCATTATAGGAGGGTATGAAAAAAAAAAAAAAAAAAAAAAAAAAAGGGGTCTTTGTGAGTAAGCGCCACAGCGCTCCCCTGCATACAACGGATCCCCCACAACCTACCTTAAAATGTCCTTAAGGCTAAGAAAGGAAATTTATGAGCATTATATATTATGTATTATTTTGTATCATATATTTTTGTTTGAAATAAGAAAATTAATAGAAGGGTGAGAAAAAAAGGGTCTTAGTGGGGCGGGTCAGGCGAGGAAGGATGGCCTTTTTTTGTATAATACAATAATATGATATACCATGATAATATAATACATCTTAAATTTGAAACATTATATTTTAAACCTAAATCATTGGTCCTATTATATGATCCTATCTTCCTTTAATTTCATAAACTGTTTACGTAATCAGCAAAATCTCTCATGGTATGAAATATTTGTATTCGCTCTACGGATGTTAGATAACGATACGATAACAGGTTCTCCGTACTACTACTTTAGACGATTAAAAATTATTTATAACATGTTGCAGATAGTCCAGATTTCTATTCGGTAGGTATATAATAGTTTTGCCTGATTAGGGCGAAATTAAAATTTTCTGAAAAATTAATTTTGTATGTAACATAATATGTTTGCAGTTATAATAATAGGTTTATGCACCTATCTCAACTCTTTACAGATAAGTATGCGTGTAAACCCATTTAAAAAAGTTGTTTACTGACTTTCTTTTCTGTTAGCTTATTCTTCTGATGTTATACCGCTTTTAAAAAGCCTGCTCGACCTTTGTCAATATTGGGCTTTATGTTTTAATGCAGTTCGGTCATATCTTTGTTCATTCATTCTTCAATGAAACTTCGCCTCCCACGTGGAGTCAATGCAACTGATATGCAACCTGCGTTGCTTTCATGGTTGTATAGCGATCAAGTCGTCAGACAGCTTTTAATTGTTATTTTCATTTTATTAAACCTTCCCCTTCAATTCATATTATAGGAACTTGTTAAATAATTCTGGCGTTTTATATTTGACTTTATTTACATAAAATTTAGATAAAATAATTATATTAGAATACGAATAAAGAACAACAAAAATGTATCCATAGAATACAACTATTACTAGTTTTGTAATTCAACCATGAAATAACAGGTCTCAGTATGCAAGTTGACCTTCATAGTTTCTACAATTTTTGAAAATTTAATTTGATTTTCACTGGCTCATAACTGAAGCATGTGGACTATCTTTTAAGGGTATTATAGATTTTCCAACTTCTCTAGTTCACCAAAAACGATCTAAAAAGGCAACAGATCTAAAGACCGCGGGGGGAAAACGAAACAAATTTAGAGTACAAAATTGTTTCATAATTCTATTCTCCGTAATAATTTTCCATCCAACTACTACTAATATTATTAGTCTTGTCGATTTATCTTAAGTCAATTACACTGACTTGTACAATAGTAACTTGTGCTTTAGTACTTTTTAATTCCTGTAATATCACTAATAGTCATCCCTATCATGAAAAAATAAGTATTAGTATTGTTACCACACCAGTTTCTACACTTGTACTATGAACTAACACTATTAGCTTTTATTATGAAACAGGGCCCAGATTGAAGCATTTATTTATTGAGGTGTCATGAACTTGGTAGCCATTTCATTTCCCTTCTCAGATGGTCAAATATTAATAATGGATTTTTGCGGTAAAAGGATGGGAATTTTTTTTGTTTTAATTCAGTTCAAGAGAGAAATTTTTTATTTAGGCATGCTACCCAAATACATTGGATTGCTACATTACACAGCATTCGACATCTATGATCTCAATAAATATTTTTGAAAAAATCTTAACCTAAAAGTGTATAATGTAATTGTTGAATCTTGTAATCAAGCCACTGTACCAACTATTAGGCACTGAGTCACCAATTATTTTTCTTTGAATTCGATTAATAAGATTTTTCTTAAATTCATGAACCTTAGGCTTACTTTTGAATTTTATTTCCTAGAATATATATTCCATTTGTGAAATAAAGGTGTTAATAAATAATTGTTCCGTCTTCGAACATATATTTATGAAGGGAAGGGAGATTTGGATAGCAGCAGCCTCAGCTGTTGTGAACAAAGAGGATGTGTAAAATAGATTTGCCATAGCCGCTATTATTGCCAAACATTTTATTTCTCCTTTATCCTTTTTAGTTTTTTATTTAATTATTTTACAATCAATTTTTATAATCCTGTCACTCTCGCCAGCCGATTGATGGTGGTTGGTTGTAAAGTAAAACACATTTTAAACACCGCAAGGTTTTTTTAGAATTCTTGATTTGTTTTTTTAATCACAATTTGGTAATAAAAGAGTATATACGAAAGTATATTTTTGTATAATTTCATCTTGAACGCTCACTGAAATTGTGTTGCTTTCGACTTCGTAGATTGTAGTAGGCAGCATAATGTTCGTCAGGGAATGGTTCTATCGGGGCACCATGGCTAGGGAACACAATTTAAGACTTGGGAAATATTATTTTTTAAGTACTAAAAGTAAAACAAACTGATTCGAAATTCAACTGCAAGTTCAATTGGAAAGTTTTAAAAAATGTAATAGAAGTAAGAAGTTTTAAAATCAGCAAACATGAGAAAACATGCTGTTGGCCAATGGGAGGGGAAGAGAGGCCGCCTAGCAGATACTCACAGTAACCCACGCGGCAGCCCTGATAGTACAAGAGCCCAAGAGGAGAAAAAAGGCAGTTACCTCACCCCAATTTTTGATTACTTTAATGAAAGATATGTATAATTATTAGTCAAAATTGATGAGTCTGCCAAGTATAGGTAGGGGGAATAAAAAATGGCGGCTGTTTCAAAGCGATAAAAAAACTAATTTTTCATTCAGAGCACTATATTTTAAAAATTAGGAACAACACAAGAAAACCTAAGAGAACCTCATTTAAAGAAGAGTAAATTTGCTAAAATATGAGCCCTAATAGAGTTATTTACGTTAAATAGTTTTCGAGATATAGCTTTTTAAATAGCAACATTACATAAAAATGTTGTATGGAACGTACTGAAAGATCAGTGAATTTATTTTGAAAAATTTATATCTCAAAAACCATTTGACGTACAGATGTCTATTAGCACTTAAATTAAAGTTAATTTAATGAACTATAAAGTAGTCTATGATGTTTATCATCGTAATAGTTTACATGAAATTTGCTAAAATAAATGGATTTATAGTTGTTCGGACAGATTTCCATTTACCAAATTCATATTCATATGTGAATATCATAAAAACTACTACCCCTACGAAGATAAGTGTCATAAACTACTTTATAGTAAGTTAAATTTCCTTTATTTTGAGTGTTGGCAGACATATGAGCGTGTTATGGATCTACAGATATATTTTTTCAAATATCCAACATTTTATACGAACAACAAGAAATTAACATTTTGTGAGTTTATTTTGTCAAATATCATAAAAACTACTACTCCTACAAAGAAAAACATAATTAACTATTTTGTAGTAAATTTAACTAGCTTTAATTAGAGCGCTAGCAGACATCTGTACGTCCAATGGTTTCTGAAATAAAGTTTTTCATAAATCTAACTTATTGTCCGAACAAATATCATGAAAACTGCTATTCCTACGAAGGTAAAGTTCATTAACTTCTTTATAGTCCATTAAAATAACTTTAATTTATTAGCATTTTGAGTGCTAATAGACATCTATACGTCACATAGTTTCTGAGATATAGAATTAAGAAATAAGCTTATGAACCGAATTCAGGTTTTCTGAAAATATTTATAGTGAGGTTCGCGCATCACACCAACGTTCACATAGCACCCTACACACCTATCTAAGTTTAACCTCAAGTGTAAATTGGTGGGCTCGGGTGGAAGTTATTGCTATTTTTGTGATTTTCCGAGAAAAAAAAATCTAAATACCAGGAAAAAACAATAATAGTGAACACTTTTTTGCTATAAAAGTTCGTATTTAAGGGTTTTCGAGGTTTTTGCGAATAACAAACATAAATTTTGTTCGTGTCAAAAATACAACAATTAAACTAAAGATAATGATGCCGCAATGCAATCAGGAATGATCGTGCATTTTCGGCATTCCCGTTCGAATAAGATTTTTCTGCTTAAATTATCTGTAGAGTTATTAATTATTTATCCATTGTTTCATATTGGTAACAATGATAAATTAGTTTTTTCAAATAAAAAAGAAAATTAGAGGAACATTTTTTGGAAAATTCGCATTTAGGCCCTATGAGACAGTTTCAATGTGAATGAGACCTATCTGACATTGAAGGCCATCCTGTTCGCAACAGATATACAGAGACCATTTTACGAGACTTGGTTATTTGGACTCAAGAGACCATAAAACGGGCATTTTCCACGAATACTTGAATTCAAAATATTGTTATATATAATTAGAAGAGATAGTTTACCGTGGATGATAAATGAGGAGAAGATGGATCCATCTTCTCCTCACTTTTATATATATATTCTATATATCCTTACTATATATTTCACATATAGATAATTGCATGTAAAAAGAAATAGTTTCAGTTGCTGAAGTAAAGCGCACAAAAACTGAATTTACCTATAGAAGTAAAATATAGCCATTTTTTGCTATATGTAAATGCTATGAAACATATCCATTTAACGTTTATAAATACCGCATGAAATTAGTACAACTATATTTAAAATTATGAATATTAAATAATTAATTTAATGTACTTTTTACTGTATGTTTCAGGTAAGTAACGAATTTCCTTTCCTCAAGATGGCTGTCAGGTAACTCATAACAGTTCAGTATGTGTAATTTTTGTATTAGTTTTATTAGCACCTATAAGAGCAATATTGAAGTAGAATATAAATTTATTTTGATAGAAAGTCTTAATAAAGATGTTTGGGAATATGAGTCGTTAACATTTAGAATCATGTATAACAGAATAAAATGATTTATTCTTTAAAAGAGGTTCAATTCAATGTCAAATGAGGAGGTAACCGTTAAAAAAGATATTTGAAAAAAATTGAAATCTACATGTTCGTTATTAACTGACTTTGTTGAAAGTGCAAAAAGGCGCAACAGAATTGTGTCACCTGGTACCTTTGCCAATCCGGATGAGAGAGTTTAAGCAACACGGAAAGTTAAAGTTAATGGACTGAGGAAGAGCCAGGATAAACTGCCCAGTGTTGTGTAACCCTTATGTTCAATACCTCGGGGTCCTACATGGATTACTAATCAAGCTGCTACTTTTTCCTATTTACTATTAAAGTGCTTTCTGTATGTGTTTCATATATTTTTATTCAATGTTACACATATCTCTCAGACACTATTTTCTTTGGGAAAACTTTTAAAATACTCCCCATTCTTTCATTGTTTAGAAATGAAAAGGATCCAACATTATTTCTTTGTCTATTACAGTTTTGTGAAGAAGAAAAGGTTCGTACCTTCGTAATTCGAAAAGATTCGTAAAGAAATGGTTCGTTACTTGTAAGGAATTGTAAAAAAACATTACTTTTTTTTTTCTTACCTCCTTTATTGAAAATATATAGATGTAAAAAACATTACATCTTCTACTTCGGAAATCCTTAACCCTTAGCAATATTAATTCATCGAGAACATTTTTACTGTATGGTAGATTTATAGTATGTCAGACCTCTTCTCTGGTATGATACGAACCCTGTAGATCATTCATTGAAGATCACTCATCCACCTCCCTTTTAGTGGTTTTCTCTTGATGGGAATCACAAAAGAGAAACCGAATCAGATGGTATCAGCTTATAGAGTACAATTAAATCGAATGTGAATTTGTTGGTCTAATGTAGATTGGTGATTTTGATATTTATATTTACAAAACTATTATCTTCCCCACTGTTCTTTAAGAATGCGAAAAAGGATCTCGAAATCTCGTGACCGAAAAAGGATGAATTTAGAACGCTACACCATGCGGAAACTGCACCTGGAAAACATAATTCAGGTTATGACACTGAGCCATACAAGATGGGCGTGTAATGTTATAGGGCTTAGTAACGAGCGGATCCCTAAAATATTGGTACTTTTAATAATCTACTACTATACATCAGAGGTGATACGAACCATTTAATTTTGAAATAAGGTCTTGTAATTAACATAGACATGAAGGCTAATATTTATGGTGACATCACTGTTAAATAGTACATACTCGCTTTTTGAAGATCTGAAACCTTAATTCGATTCTACTACTATATTTTAAGTTAATAGGAGAATAATAATGATGTGAGCCCCTACAACATATGAATAGTCATGTTTGGAGTACTTTGTATGGATACACAGTTTTTAAAACAACGGATATCACGCTCAACCGTAAGATTTTTTCCCAATCAAGTGTACCTACTTTATGGAGCTGGGCGGACCTTAGGAGGGCTCCATAACTCACAGGGTCGATTCACGGCTACAATGCGACAGAAAGTAATTATCTGCTTTGCCGGATTCGAACCCGGGAACTTTGAGTTGGTAGCGTTGATCGTTACCATAGTGCCACCGCGCTAATTAAGAGAATGCCTTTAAGAATCCGATACGATCTAAAATGATTCATTGGGTATCAATAAGTAAATGGCTGAGCCAGGGCCACTCGAGTTCCGGCTGCACGCCTCCAGTGGCGCTCCTCCCACGCAGTGTCACCAATAGAGCCGAGGTCTCTGGGTCGCCCTCAGGGGCACAGCTGCCCTCGATAATATGCTTTCAGAGATAGGCGTGTGTTTTATCCTTATTTCTCTCAGCCAACAGTAGTCGTTAACTAATCAGTATTCTCTTTAATACAAGTTGTAATACAAAAGTACAGATAAAACAAAAGTTTACAAAATGCAAAGGTCTATATAGCTTCCTCACCATTTATATAGACTACATTAACCTATGGAGCGGGATAGCCCGGTGAGTAAGGCGGTGTGTTAATACCTCTCTGGTTCTGTTTCGAATTCAGCTGTAGCAGGTAATTATTTATTCTGCTACTGTATAAACCCTATACAGTGTTGCAACTGAGGAAAAACCTGGCAGTAAAGCATCATTATAAACAAATTACCTTCAAGTATTTATTAATGTACTTTAATTTTACAAATATTAATTATTAATATTAATTAATTAACGATGAATTTAGAGGAAATAGATAGGGAAATTCACTTTCAAGCAAAACATACCAATGTAGTCCAGGAAACGAAGGACTTTCAAAACTAAAAAGTGGTTAGTTCAGATTTTTTCAGTTTCAGTTTGTTCAGATAAGTTCTTTGCGTGTATATTGACATGAATCTAAATTTGAGACCTCTGTAGACCGACTGGAAGTATATTTTTCAAGAAAAATCCGAATATTTTTGTTTATTTTTCATTCAATGCTCAATATCTACCGGATTAAAACCATTAGCCATGCATTTTTTAAAGCGGAATGAATTAACAAAATTTGAGTCTTTGTAGAACTTTGTATGTTAATTAGTATCCGAAATATAGTTTTTCCAAAAACATAATTTTTGTCGAAAAAAAATTACCGATAATAATCAGAAGTTGAATATAAATTCAATTAGTGAAATATCATTAATATTATTACTAATAGACAAAATAAAAAATGGAAAATTGACTTGTTTAATAGAAATATTAGAAATAAAAAAGAAGATATTGAAATAAACCTATCTTGCACACCATAGTGACAAATTAATAGTAGTGAAATTATTTGCCTCTGGACTGTATTTTTTTCTGTTTAACTTTTATTATATATATATTATTGTAGTAAGATAGTCCGGATGGCGGTCAAAAAAGGTATCAAAATAATAGAAGAGAATTATTGTTAAACCGCGTTTCGCCTCACCTTGCAGGGCTTCGTCAGGGCTGTCATATTGAAACAAAGATGAAAATGTCATTGTTGTTGATTAACAACACTGTATTGATTGTTGGTTAACAATAAATAGTTTTCTTCTACTATTTTGATACATTTATAGACCGCTACTCATATTGTCTTTCAACAATCTACTTCACACGGTCAACTACCTTCTTCCAATATATATATTATTAATTTTTACTAATTAATTAACATTCATAGTCAATGCAATTAAAAATAAAGAGAAGGCAATTTAATAGTTTTTATTGAATTTTATAAATGTCAACATACAAAGTGACTTATCATTAAGTGTGCTATTATTTATTACTGGTATTGAAATATTTTTCTTGTATCAGAAATATACAATATGTTTGATGTTTCAATGTCAAATCTCAAACAACGAACACTACAAATAGTCTTAAACATAAAAAAACAGGAACTAGACAGTTCAGAAGCTTTATTGTCCACCCACGAGGCTAGAACTTCCCACATACAGAGATACCGAAGGTCTCTAGTATTAGTAGGTTGAACGAGGCGTCGGTGACCGATCAATTAAATGCCTGTATGTTAATATTTTCTTTTATGTAATATGTTACCTCCATTTTCAATGCCAAGCTCAATTACATTTTATGCGAATGTATTTCGTTCCCATTTATGGGTTTTAACGTAAAATGTTTTATAACACAATTGGATATATTCAGGTGTCCCCATTTATAACGACAGTGACTAATTTAGAAACTTTTCTTTTTTTAAAAGAAATTCGCTCCTCGTATGGGGACTCTTATATTATATTGTTTAATACAAAACACCAGTCCAACTAATATCCATAAATACTTTAAGAAGTAAGAAAAAATGCTATAACGACATTATAAACATATTTATTGATGTATTTTGGTTTGGAATTTTAGTTTTGAAAATCATTAGAGAAGGTTAACTGTTTCCTCTGATATTCCTTTTCTGGCTCTCAAGGACAATTGACTATGATGAATGAGGTATAAAAAAAATTCAGAGAGAAGTGATGAATCCCAATTTCGCTTCTTAAATTCTTACTAGAACTTTAATAAAATTCATTAAAAAATGTGAGAAGTTTCAAAACTCTGGTTGAGTTAAGTCGGCGGATGAAGACGGTTCACATTAGGTTCTATAGATTTCAACACAAACATAATAACCAAGTAGGTTCCCGGGGAATGCACGTTGGGCACTGTATTTTAAAGCCCAAAAATGAACCATTTTTGAGATTGCAAACGAATCAGGCAACTGGTAAAGTTGTTTCCGCAGCTTCATTATTGCCGTTGGATACTTACAAGACGATTGGACGATAGACCCGGCTTATTTTTATGTCTAGTTTGAAAAAAATGTTTAGTCTGCCCGTTTCTGAATATGTAAAGTTTTTTCTAATTTTCATGGCTCAAATTATTCAGACCCACGAGTTCTCACCAACATTCGTAGCCCACCTATAACATCCTTTCATTTTTGTCCTAGTAAGATATTGGCGAGTACAATTCAGGGTTGATATAAGTTCAAGGATAGCTGAAACCTAACTGTAAAACTTAAGTGGCATACCCAATGGGGCTGGGTTGTTACGTATACTGTTACTTAAAAATAGTTATAAAGTATCGAGCATAACCAATTGTGTGTATTGAATAGAATCTATAATATCGATAATATTAAATTGTTTGATATGATTATTATTGATTATATTTCGAATAAATTAAATGGAAGAAACAAACAAATTTAATGCGAGAGTTCTCTCAGGGGTAAACTAATTTTACTAATAATCAAAGAAAACAAAGTTATTTCACCCTAATTTTGGATTACTTCAATGAAAACTATATATAGTTACTAGCCAAAATTGATGACTGTGCCAAACATATTTGAGAGAATAAACAATGGAGGCTGTTTTAAAACGATATAAAATATTAATTTTTAATTCGGAGCACCAAAAAAGGTAATAGAACATCATTTAAAGCAGAGTAAATTTCCTAAAACATGAGTCCTAGTAGAACTAATTACGTCTGATAATTCCCGAGATACAGAATTAAAAAAGTAACATTTTATTTCACAAAAAATAAGAAATCTATATTTTGTAAATTTATTTTGGCAAATATAATGGAAACTACTACTCCCTACGAAAGTCTATTAGTTCTTAATTGAGGAGAAGTGACAGGAGTAGGAGTAGGAGTTCCATGATGTTGGCCAAAATACATTTCTTGTTCCGAATGGATAAAAAATCCATATGAAAAACTGTATCTCGGGAACCATTAGACATAAAGATCCCAAGTAGCACTAAAATTAAAGCTTGCTGAATGTTGTAATATTTATCTCTGTAAGCGCAGCAGTTCCAATCAATTCACAAAATATTGGTTTATCATTATTTAGTATAACATTAGATCCCATATTTTAGAAAATTTAATCGACTATAAATAATCTGCTATGAAATTTTTAACGCTGTTGATAGTTTTAAGGACACTGAGCTCCAAATGAAAAATAAGCGAAAATGTACCGTAAATACTTCAATATTTAGCTTTTGATGACAAATATCCCTTGTATGATCTAAGTACAAATTTAACATTTATCAAAAAGAAGATAACGGGGATTTTTTTTTTAATTAAAAGAACTCAAAAATGAGTTTTTTGTAACTTCTGGAACAGCTGCCGTTTTTCATTACCCTTAATTATGATTGGGAGTTATAAATTTTGTCTGGACACTCAAGACTATATATAGTTTATATATTAGAAGATGGTCAGGGTTGCAGTAAAAAAAAGAACAAATAGTTTATAACTATTTTAATGTCCGACGTTTCGCCCCACTTTGCAGGGCTTCATCAGTGCTGTTCAAAGCGAACAGTTCTGTTCGACCGTGCAACCCTGACCATCTTCTTATATATAAATT
>NW_027106583.1:506897-521736 GCF_000696795.3 Halyomorpha halys
TATTAATTAATTAACTTTGAAGCTTTGTATAGTTTCCATAAAAGTAATAAAATATTGGAGTAAAATAACTTCGTATTGTCTTCTCTTAGACTCTTGGACTAAACAGAGTCAGCGTCAAAGACATTCTGTGACTAGGTTGATGACTACTTCTGCCGCTAACCTATATCTATTGCTTCCTGAGTGGTGTAGAGTTCCCTTCCGCTCCGCACGAGCGCGCTACATATCGTTCACGAAGGCTCGGTCAATTGGCCATGGCAGTGATGTAATACACGCATTCTCAGGAAGTGCCACTGTCCGATTACACCTTTTCTCACAAAACTTACCCCCCGTGGGTTGTTGTATAATAACACAGCGGTCCCCTGTCGTGTGATGTGTGCACCGAGTCTCCAGCATTATCAGTCTGTCAACTACAAATTTGTTAAATATTGCCACTTTTTCATATAAATGCTCAGGCTAACAGTTTCTAGTTCTAATCCAACTTAGTTCCTTACAATGAGGATATTAAGTATAATTTTGAAAATTAATTTTTTTCTTATATTACATACACCTAGATACACAGGACGTTTTAAGCAGATGTTATTCGAAACAGTAATGAGCTTTTCCTAGAAGGAAATTATCATTTTAGCCTTTAATATACATAAATATTTGTACTCCTTAAAATATTAAATTGTACTTTGAATCTTGGATTAATTTTTTTATTAAGAGCTTGGACTTTCAACGTGTGCTTAAAATTCCATGACTGGAAATTGATTTCTGGGAAAATCGGCTTGAGTTTCAAGAATAGAGCATAAAAGTAACAAGGAATTTCAAGAAGAGTGAAGATATATTTTAGGGTGATCGAAAGAAGTGAACAATTAAGTATGAATGAAGGAGATGGTACGATCATGTAATAAATAAAGGGTAGACCTAAATAGTGGAAGGGTAAACGTTGAAAGCATGGCCGGCAATGGTTTGATAAAACTGGACTATGTGGAGAAGAGGGGAAGGAATATATTTCAATAATGAGAAAAATATGTTTTTTAACTATATGATGATTTCAACATAAAAATGTCTATTAATAATGTAAACCTTATCTAGTATAGCATTAATTTGTAAAAGCAATGTGTTGTAATGAAACTTCTACATATTTATGATAATGCTTACGTCAAACCGCAAGTCATATCTTTATTCAATTAGTTTCTCAGTTTTCTTCCTTTACGGCAGAAAGAATCTCTACTCGTACTAATTTGCTCGTTTCTCATCTATACCTTGTACATTTGAGAGTGTAAATGTGAATAGAGATTATATTATTTTATCATTATGTTATTTTATTTATTTATTTTTACATACACATAGTTTGAATATGTTCATTTTGTTTATCTTTCTGTTTGTATATATTTAAGAGAGATTTTTTTTTCATTCATTTATAATTTTATTTTATTTTAGTATGAATGTGATCATTCATCACTATTACCTATTGCCCACAACTGTGTGCCACGTTGTAATATATATCAATAAATAAAAAGTATTTTTAAAAAAATGACTGAAAGGACTAAATAGAAATAAAAATGTTTGAACTGGCTGAACTATGCTTATACCCTCATTGTTGTAATTCTCCACTTATAAAGAACCTACAGATATTATACTCCACTTATAAAGTGGATAAACTATATCGAGTATTTGTGACATGAATAAAATAATGCATTAATTTTGTCCTCAAATGTACAAGGTATAGATGAGAAACGAGCAACTTAATACGAAGTTGCTCGTTTCTCATCTATACCTTGTACATTTGAGGACAAAATTAAACAATATTTACACAATCGACCTGAGGATCACTGAGCCCACTCTATCCCCCGTGTGAGGGGTAGAGCAGAACTCAAAAGATCCCAGCGCATCTCTCTCGCCGCATCACTGGTCCTTTCAGTCATAGCAATATAAAAGTAAGCATCTAGGAAAATCTTCATCAACAGTCTTGATTCCACTTTTTGGAGAAATAGCCGAAATTTTCTCTCATAACAGATTTTTTTTTTTAAACATTTCAATGGACTCAAAACAGGAATGGCAGTCATTGCAACGATGTATAGGCTTAGTGCTTATCATGCAGTTTGCTCAACTTCCATATTTTTGAGACCTACTCAAATACTTTGTGTCTCTCTCTCACCTCACTATAACTCACACATAAAACCGACTAGATGCATCGCTGTAATGAAATAGAAATCAGGTTCCTTTCGCTGATAATACGAGATTTAGGTCATAAGATGGGCTTGTTTCCGTTTGAAGATCTGCGACCCCACAGATTACATTCTAAGGAGACTCAAACAGGTTTCTTTCCTCTCATCTCCGTACAAAATTAGTGGTTGTGTACGACAAGCCCTAAATAGCCTCTGAAAATTAATCTAACATTACTGAATTCTCTCTTATAAGTATTTGAAAAAAATAAAATAACGTGATAAATGTTGACCGCTAGCTTACGAAATACTTAGCAATATTCCGAATACTTCACAGTGTATTCTGACTTAATATTAATGAAGATATATATTTTATTAAATTAAAGAAGTTAGTAGGTCAGGCAGGTTTAGATTTTGTCTGCCTTCCAGAATTTCTAGATCGGCTCATTATGAAATCTGGTGGTTGTCCTCCTACAGCCAATTTAATAAATGGCTTAGTCCTATCTTGATCTGTGAAGGTGGAAATTTTAATTTTCTGATTTGGGAACATTATAATTTCGGGATATTTTGATTCCCAGAATCCGCAGAAATTGTAGCTATTAAATTATAGTTCAAATTAATAGTATGACTAGTCTTATATTGTACTTTTTATTATTTCTATCTATTGCAGTTTTTCAATTTAAAACATCGTGGTTTAATAATTTAAAAATATTTCCATAAGATTAAAAAATAAATAAATAAAATACATGCGAGACAGAACATTGGGAGATATTCATTTATAAAAGCAACACATCAATACATTCTATATTTATTATTATTCATGAGCTTGCTGTCGATATATCCCACTGACATCGATAAATATGTTTCGATACATTGACCTAGGCTTGTTATAAATAGCTGTCACCGGTCCATTGGCTCTGAGTCCACTTTCTCTACCTTCACTTCCACATTCCGCCTTTGTTCCGGCCTCTGGACACGTCCGAGGGTCGATTGTCTCAAGTTCGGTTAAAATCGAGAGTCTTATAATCGATCCAAACATCGGTTTTTTTTGTTTCAAACTCCAATTCGAAAGTATATTTGACTACAATACCTTCTCGGTCTACCTCCTTTTACTGCTTTACTGATACAATTATGATTTTTATTTTTTTTCTGCAAGTCTCATGAGACATCGGGTTGATATACGAGGAGACAGAATATGGGTGGGTCTTACTGAATAATACTGAATAGGACACACTATAAGAGAATTATGAGGAGAGGGAGTATCAGAGAATTTAAGGATTAGGAATATGTTTCTATAGAAAGGACTTAGTTATTGTCCTGTACTTAGTTGAGGCAATTATAGTACAAGAGCCCAAGAGGAGAAAAAAGGCAGTTATTTCACCCCAAATTCTGATTACTTTAATGAAAACTATGTATAATTAATAGTCAAAATTGATGAGTCTGCCAAGTATAGGTAGGAGGAATAAAAAACGGCGGATGTTTCAAAGCGATAAAAGAAACTAATTTTTCATTCGGAGCTCTATATCTTAAAAAGTAGGAACAACGCAAGAAAACCTAAGAGAGCGCCATTTAAAGAAGAGTAAATTTTCTAAAATATGAGCCCTAATAGAGTTCTCGACGTTAAATATTTTTCGAGATATAGCTTTTTAAAAAGCAACATTTCATAAAAATACATACTAAAAGATCACTAGTTCTAATTTGAGTGCTGGCAGACATCAGTACGCCCAATGGTTTCAGAAATAAAATTTTCATAAATCAATCTTATTGTCCGAACAACTATAAATCAATTTATTTTAGCAAATACCATGAAAACTACTATTCCTACGAAGGTAAAGGTCATAAGCTTCTTTATAGTCCATTAAACTAGCTTTAATTTGAGTGCTAATAGACGTCACATAGTTCCTGAGATATAGATTTCTCAAAATAAATACTAATCTTTCAGTAGATTTTTAAGAAATTTTTCTTTTTAAAAGGCTATATCTCGAGAACTATTGGACGTAAATAGCTCTTTTAGGGCTAATATTTCAGCAAATTTACTCTTCTTTAAATAATTTTCACTTAGATTTTCTAGTGTTGTTGGTAGTTTTTAAGATATAGGGCTCCGAATGAAAAATCAATGTTTTTTTAAGGTATTGAAACAGCCACCATTTTTTAATCCCCCTTCCTATACTTGGCAGACTCATCAATTTTTACTAGTAATCATACATAGTTTTTATTGAAGTAATCAAAAATTGGGGTGAGATGACTGCCTTTTTTCTTCCCGGCTATTGTACTATTAGTTCTACACAGCCTAATACGAGATTATTAACTCATGTTTGAATAATGTGTCCTTAAAAATGGATCAATATTGTATTAGAGGCTACAAAAATTTGATATAATGCTATGTGATGAAGTCTTTCACAGCAGGTATTTCGAGGCCGTTTTGGGTCACCATAGCAACATCAGGTCAGTAGCGGCGCATTTTCGTTTCCGGCCAAGTGACCCCGCCATGACTTTTATTTTTTTGGGGGTCCCACGGAATAAAACCTCGACCCTCCCACTCTGGTTAGAATAAGTTGGTTACCAACCCTTAACCTGTATATAAGAAATTGCTAGGTAGGGGGTAAAAAAAAATACATTAGTAGTTCAAGAATCGTGAGGAGCAAGTCAGCTTTCTTTTTCAAAGTTTCTGAACATCTAAAGCATATTTCATATCACACTATTCTATATATATAATGATTCTATTTATAGATAATTTAAAAAATAAAAAATAAAATCTAATATTTATCCCTTATAATTATTAGAAAAATCGACCGTGGACTTACTTGTTTTTTGATGTTTCTCACGATATGAAATGAATAATAGATGAAGTTAGAAGAATAACAAAAAAAGTATCGGCCAAATACCACAAATATTTTAGTTTTTTATTTATTAACATTTACAATTGTATTTACATTTAAAAAAATCTAGCAAATTTTATGTAAAATCATAATGGAGTATTATAGGCATGTAGAAAAATTACTCATTGGAAGCACTCTAATAATGTTTCTAAATTAGAAGGTCTCGAGGCCATCTTCTTTTCAGGCACCTGAGAGGGTTGTCAGGAATAAAAACAAGGTTAGAAACTACAGGGTTTGAGTGGTTAGAGAGTTTATAATGGACGTATTGATATCTGGTTCGGACTAGATCTGTTACATGTAGAACTTTAAGGTATTAATAAATTATTTAATTGTAACAAAGTAGAGAACATTTAGGAATTCGCATCGTAAGGATTGGATAAGAGAGGAATTAGAAGAGTTAGTGGAGCCACAAAGCTAAACTCAGTATGTCCAGATAGGCCTCATTACAGTCATGTATGATAGATCAGTCTTTTGTAATGGATTAGAAGTTTAGACTGTTTGTCTAGTAACTGTGTAGTAATAGTTGAAATCGAGGTGAAAAAATATTTATTATACCGTCATGTTTACCATCAATCTCTTATTTCACCGTGCATTGATGGCTAAGTTGGAGACCCCAGGGCTTGGACTTTAATTAGTATAATACAAAGTGAATCTAATAGAGGCTGAGTGAAGGGGAACTGCAGTAGGATAATTGTATATATCAATGGACTAGAACCATTTTAAACACTGAAGATGAGTGAAGCTAAATAGTTATTGAGCCTAGGAATCAGAATAATGAGAAAGATCAGAACCATTCCAAATCAAGCTCCAGAATATTTGAAGTGAAGAGAGGCTATCAAAATTACAAAATACAATGTTAGCTAAACATACCTTTTGAAAAAAAAAACTTCCAAACATTAGTTATCTATTGCTTAATCCCACTCTATTAATTAAAATTATGCCAGGTCCTTACAACACCTTCAAATATCCAAGTGAAAGGATCAAAAAAGTAAAAAAAAAATCTACAAAAAAAATTGTGCTTCCTTGATTAAGTAGAGCTGAGGTAGTTATATACCTGACAAACTAGATATAACGTTGCCCAGGTGAATATTTTTTTTTTTTAAAAAGCTTTATTTAATTGATAGATATTACAATCTGCCATACTATTGTGGGCAATAGGTAATAGTGGTGAATGATCGCATTTATACTAAAATAAAATAAAATAAGAATGAAAATAAATAAAGAAAGAAATAATAAAAAAAAAATAATAATAATAAAATGTCTCTTTAAATATATACAAATAGAAGGATAAAGAAAATGAACATAATCAAATATTGGGTATGAAAAAAAAAAAATATAATCTCTAATCACATTTACACTCTTATATACTATATTTACATAATCGACCAGAGGATCCCTGAGCCCACTCTACCCCCCACGTGTGAGGTGTAGAGCAGAGCCCATAAGATCCCAGCGCATTCCTCTCGCCGCATTACTGGTAGTGAGCCTAGAGCAAGTGCGCTAAAGCCGCAAACTGGTGAATATTAAGTGATTAATAACAAACATACCTGCCGAAAACACTAATGAATCCCAGATTATAAAAAAAAATATCTATAATATGTAAATTGAGTAATATTGAAAGATTTAACGCTTAAATGTCGCAACAAAGTAGTGAGCACTAACTTCTACCATTTGCGATGATAGCCATGAAATAAATGTGATTTTTACTCTTTACTTAACACCATAGATTTAAGTAGATCCGGTTCTGAGGTTTGGTCAATCACTATATAGCACTATAAGTATAGATAAAGGCCTTGTACGGCCTTTGCAAATGGCAAAAGTCGATGGAAAAAGGACGTTGAGTTATTTTCTATCACATTAGATTGAGATAGATATTATCATTCAAAACATTCCTGTAGGTGAACCTTCTCAAAATAATCGATAATATTTTTATTGTACGTTACTGGGTTAAAAGGGTTCTTTTAGTTTTTCTCACGTTGCACAGTGTGTCACATTTGTGTCCCTCCAGAATGGCAAAATTACCCATTCTGGAGGGACACAAATAGAAACAAAACCATTTGTTAAAGTGTTTCTAATTCTTTATGAGTCATGTACAAAGTATCGGAAATGAAAAGAAAAGAATTACTGAAAGAATTCTAATAAAAGAACAGTGATACACGACTGAACTTGTCCTTTCAAAGCTAACATACAAGGGAAAAGACCAAACTTTTCCTCAGTCATTTCTGTATTTGCACACAATGTTGTCGTACTACTGGTAACGAGCTGTCTTAAACTTATTTTTTTCCGAACTAAACATCGTTTAACATGATTTAATTCATGTATCGATAGTACTATCGATATTTGAATTCCTTCAAGTTAAAAAAAAAACATTTCCGTTTTTGATAGTACATTGAAAATTAAGAATTTTTAATATGGTCTTGAACTAATTAACACAGTACACACGGATATCTAATTGTAAAGCATTATTCCCCCAGTTATTGAGTCTAATAAAATTTCCAATATGGATGAACAATAATTAATAGGCCTATATTCTTTTTTTCTCAGCTCAGATTACATAGTGAATGCTCACTATTTTCTTTTATATTAAGGTGGCAAAAACTTAATTTTTCTTTCTATTTTCGGCTATGCAATATTTTTAACATATTAAATTTTATTTTAATTCAGCCCATAAACTTCGTCAATTTCTTCCCTCTACATATTTCCTTTTAATTCATTCTTAACTCTCTGAACTTTTAAAGTAAACCTAGACTAATCATCTCTCTTTTCTTAGTCTGCCGGTGTCCCTCAAGGTAGTACCTTAGGTCTCATTCTTTACACGGTTTATACAGCTGACATCCCAACCCACCATAACACAGTCCTAACAACATACGCTGATGACACATGTATACTGTATGTAAACAACGACCTTACTAATGCATCACAAACACTACCGACATACATAACATCCATTGAAGAATGGTGTAAAAACTGGAGAACCAAAATAAATTCTGACAAATCCCACCAGATCACCTTTACTCTCCGTCTTAAACCTCTACCTTCCTGTCCTACAGTATCCTTTCTAAATACTCCACTAACGCCTGTTGAACAGATTCGATACTTAGGACTCCATCTTGACAAGAGACTTACATTGAATCCACACATAAGACTGAAACGACAAGAAACTGATCATAGATTTCGATTGTTACAACACTTTCATGACAAATGCTCTAAACTTTCCATTTACTACAAAAATTATTATACACTATGATTGTCAGACCAATTTAAACATATGGAATTGAGCTCTGGGACTCTACCAAATCATCAAATTCCTGCCTCATCCAATCCTTACTATCCAAAATCCTTGATGCTCCTTAGTACGTTACAAATAAACTCATCCACGAAGATCTTAACATACCATTCGTTGCAGATTTGGCCCAAAACAGATATGCGTCTTTTCATTCCAAACTCCTTACCCATCCTAACCCATTAGTTCTTAATCTCTCATCCTTAAAAATCCCAGATAATCCTCCGAGGCGTCTGAAAAGAAGATGGCCACGGGACTTTCAAATTTAAATTAATGCTTGAAGTATCTACCAACGGGTGGTTTCTTCCCAAGATTTTCAAGTGTAAATGAAACATTCCACAGATTTACTTATTGTATTTATTATTTATACAGTTGTAAATAAAATGAAATAAATAAATAAAGAAAAAAAATTAGCTCAAACCAGATACCAATCCTTCCATGAGAAACACCCTAACCACTGAAACCTACTAGTTTCTAAACTTGCTTTCTCTTCCAATTCTGACAATCCTAAGTGGTGCCTGAAAAGAAGATGGCCTCGAGACTTTCTAATGTAGAAATGTTATAAGAGTGCTACCAATGGATAGTTTCACTACAAGCCTGTATCATACTATTATAATCTAGAATCAAATTTACTAGAAGTACTTTTAAGTAAATACAGCAAATAAATTTTTTTTAAATATTTTTTGTTAATTGCTAAGTTTGTTTTTATTTTTCAACCCATTAGGACATTTAATAATTTGTCCACTTTTGTTATTGTATCAAATTTCAAATTTGTTCAATCTCATTATTTTAATAAAGTTGAAGAAGATGAATTCATTATAAATATATTGTATTTTAACCACTGGAGATAAAAAAAATGACTAAACTCGGAGAGTAAGTTATTTTAATCCTTCCAAAAATAGCCAAATTAGAAATTATTCGTGGTTAACCTGCACACATCGTTCCGGTAGGGTATTGGATTCGTCTTTGGAACAGCTGTACTACATTTGACCAGAATATGAGTTTTAGAAGGGCGTGAGAGTTTGAAGAACGAAAAATAAAACAAACAGATTTAAGAAAAAATAAGTTCTTTAACGGTAATAACTTTCGGATCTTACGCGATGCAACTGTGGGTTTTCGTGATGACTGCATTATCGTGAATAGTTTAAAAATTTATCGAATCAGATTTAACTTTAAATTTGTAGGTTAAATGGTTTCAGCCGTGACCGGAGGATTTACTGCTTCAACTAACTTCCCAAGGATCTGAGGCGTCCATTCGGCAACGAATTCGATGACTTAACCGCTCCCACTCACGCAACATGTTTAGGAAAGGTCAGAGGGTCCACTGGACAGGAGTGGCCCATATAAAAATTCACCACATTAACAATTATATTATGGGAGCGTTTTCAAGTGTCTCTCAGAATGCTTATTTGCATTTTTTTTTTTTTTTTTTAACAAAAATACTATAAATTTAACTTAAGACTAGCTAAACGGTTGCATGGATAATATTTGAATATTACTGATTAACAGTCCACATTTGAACGACGTGTCAAACCTCATTTGTATTTAATTTCCTAAGTTAATAATTAATGATTCATATAAAAAGTATTTAAAATATGTTTTTCAAAGAACTATTTTTTCTATGAAGCTAAAACATTCATAGGATCTGTTTTTACTTTTAAAAAATTAGAACATCAAATGTTAATTAAATTAAATACTCTTTTGTTTGTGATTGTGATAAATTGTCAGTTATTCTTATTTTTCTCAAATCTACACAAATTAGCTTAAGATAATCGGAATTTTTATTTTAGGAGCCAAAAGTATTGAGCTGAATTCTATATATGGATTCATATTCATTATCTTATTTTTTTTATTACACAACGTAAAAAAACATATACCTTAGAAAAAACTGTTTGTATCAAATCCATCGTTTAGAATGAAATTATTTCTTGTCTATCAAAAACATTTTTAGAAATTCATACATATTTTTGGGCCAATCGTCCGTAAAGGACCTATTTGTAGCTGTCCCTGAAGTTAGAATGTTAAAATTCATTTTTCGAGGCTATTGTGATAAATGTTGATTGACCAAGGAGGAATCGAACTCACAACCTTCAGAACCAAGAGCTCTAGGACCCACGCTCCAACCCTCTTAGCTATCGAGTCCTCTTTTATTTATGTTATCGTTGTAAATATTGTTATTAATTCTGAATTTCTTATGAATTTTATCCTTATAATTTCTCGAAAGATGACACATTTTAAACTTTATTTGGACATTTCGGACGTAGACAACCCACTCTCAAATCCGATCTTTAAACTCATAAATTATATATTGTGAACAATTTTTAAGAATATTTATGTATCACTTAGGTTACATTTAATCATTTTAAAAACATTTGCTTCATTATAGTTTAAAATCATTAGTTCATATTAATACACATAATTGTTATTTTTTCATAAAAGAAATGTTTGAAGATGATCATTCAAAACTGTCCATTATAATTAATGACTTGAAGAGGATATCAAATTCCTGCCATTTATTTTTAGTCCAATGAACTCGTAAGGGTATTGCATCTAAGTGTGTGAACAAAGTCCACAGTGAATAAGGAGACTCTCAGCTCTGAGCCCCTGAACGAACAGCACTTTTGCTTGTGTTAGTAAATTCACTATGAGTGAATAATTCTACACTATTAATGTAGGAATCCATTCAAAGGTAAGAACTAATTTTAGCCTAGTTTGGGGATAAACTGTTCATTTTGAAATGAATGCTGTTATATGCAGCAGTGACCTCCACTGGTTAGGCTGCCATGAGAATATGAGATATATTATTGCATCGTGCCATATCTCATTACGTACATCCGATGAATGACGTCTAGGTATAACTTGATATGTAACCATAGCCCGTTCTAGGAAACACCTTGAGGGCTATGTGCGGCCTTGCAGTGTATCTCTTTTAACTGGTGCGATGATCCACAGGCAACGACCTGCATATTAATATTATTGCAGAAAGCCGTTTAATAATTCGTGTCGAAATGTTTACAAATAGTCATGTCTATGTGTCCATGGGGTTTACTGCTAATAAGTCAAGTACATACATTAAAATTGTTTATTTTTTATTTAAACTTATAAAACTGTTATATTATAGTGGAGTTCCTAAAGACATTTTACCGCACGTCCCAGATAATAAACGTAGCAACTGAAACGATTCATCAAATGCTCCCGAAATAAACCGAAAAGTTAATACTCATTTATGTTTTAATTGTGACTTCCTATTAATTACTTTACAGCTTAGTAATAAGAACATCTTAAAAATGATTCAATTGGTCCACCAGTGATTTGAAAGTACAAATTTGTAACTTCTTTCAAAATAATCCTAAGTTAAAAACATCAAATTTCATTACTAAGTTCGTATGTAAATAGCTTCTAGAGACTTAGCTTCCAGTACATAACGGTTAGCTTGAAATGTTATGACTTTTTAACGGGGTTCAAAAGGTCTTGCACATTCGACCTTCAAGTTTCCATTATGCATATTTTAGGAATGAATGCTTTACTTATTGCATTTTTCTACAACTCCTCAAGATGAAGCAAAATAAAAAATAAATATTTATGTACAATATTCATAAAATATTTTTAAAAATAACAAAAACATCCTAGCTTAGAAAATTCAACCCTCAGCGAATATAAAAGTATAAATTGTAGGAAGATAGTCTAAGCACCGGTTAAGTAAAGTAAAAAATAATAAAAAACTAGTCATCATAGATCATAGTCAGTAGTAGAGGTGTGTAAATTACTTGCCGGATTATTAAAATTCCTAACGATAACTCCATACACAGACAAGGTTTTTGGGCGCGTTCTCAGTTCATTACGTTCACTTACTCAGAGATGGAATACGTTTCCTCAAAACACATTGATTCTACGAGTGGTTGGCTCCATGAAATGGCATTGCATTCGTCGAGGGAGTTTACGATTTAGATTTCACTTCAGATGCGCTGTTTTTATTAGTGTTTAATGATCTCCTTTCTTATTATCTATTATCCTATCTATTACAATAGAAACATTTATAAGCCTGCATTGACTTAATAAATGCCTGTCCTATTCCAATTATTATTCAGAAACATCTACCTTAGGCTATGATCAGTATTAATAAAAGTTTAATGCATTATTTCATTTCCAGAAGATTCACTATTGTAGGCCAGTCCCACGACTGGTGTCATGCATATTTTTTTTTATCTTTAGCACCAATAAAGTGAACAGGAACAAGTAGGTACTTAGGTTCATAATTGAAACTATATATACACATTATAATTCAGAAAACAACATTAATAATAATAAATAAATAAAATAGTCAACTTAGTTAGTGTTTATAAAATCAATTAAATATAGGTCAACATTTTCCATCTTGCGGTTCAGAAAAACAATTTGAGAAGGCGTCTTCTTCTCCAGTCTTGTCCTGTCAGTGTAATTGAGAAAAAAACTGGCAAAGACAAACATCATTGACAAGATAAGTCGATGGCCTCTTTGGGAGGAGCAGCGGGTAATGGGTGCTCAAAGCGTATGCTAGGGGTGCCATAAGTGAATGTCTCTTTCAAAAAGTATACATAAAAAAAAAAATTAAACATCAAATATATAGTGTTTTCTATCATGTACTTTGCACTGTTTTTTCATAGTATTCTACATACTCAACCGTTGCAAGGATAATTTTGGTGAAATTTTTTCTAGCTCGACAAGGGGGCCATGAATTTTTTTTTTGGCCCAACAACGGTGACACGAATAATGATTAGGCTTAATGGGATGCCGTGGCGAAAAAATATTGTTGAAGAAACGCTGGAGTACAGGGACCTTAATGACCTTGTACACTTTTGACGACACGTTCAGTTAAGACAAGTTCTCACCAAAGATATGTATGTCTTCTAGGGAAGTTCACTCCTGGGCGACACACCTCTAGTTAGTAGTAACTCTTACCTTTTTGATTTTGTCCTACCTCACTCCAAATTCTTCAGGACTCTGGTGAAGACCTTTATCATTCCTTCTTGCTCCGTTTCTGCTATTGTACCATTCTTTTAATTTTACCATAGTTGTTATCCCTTCTATTAATTATTATTTCACTATTCATTATTCTAGTTTTACATTAGCAATGCTATGACTCATTACTAATTTTTATTAATTAGTATTTTATTGATCTATATTTATATCTTCTCATCTTTTTTCTTATATATATATATATATAACTTTTTCTATTGATGTTCTAATTTTTAATCATACATTATGGCATCATATATTCATATTTCTGTTTGAATTCTGTATGCATTCAGCCCTGTTGAATACGTAAAAAGTGGTCCGAAACGTAGTTTTCTAACAAATAGTTTGTTTTGTAACCATTTTTTTTACTTTTCTGGACTGCCACCCGGACTATCTTCCTACAATCTATCACATAGGGCAACTATTAATCTTCTAATATGAAAGCAAAAACTATTAATATGGAAATCAGTATTTACATATAAATGTGTCCTGTAAGATTTTGTCAGCTTACAAAAGAATCATTGTATTTTTTATTTTTTTTAATACGAGTTAAAGAAAGTTTATAAACTAGAATAAATTAAAATAAGTTAAGTAAAGTTTATCATTTGGTATCTGAAGTTTAAAAGATCGCTAAGGGCTAAGTAGTTTGTTGTCTTTTTTAAATCCCAGATGGTTTATTAGAGAACTTACCTCACCTCGGCTAAGTCAGGGTTCGTGCAGCGAAGATTCGTGAAGCAGGCATTGTGTTTGATTCCGTCGTGGATAATGGAAATACATACATCTATAGCATCTAAGGTCTTACCGTTCACGATCAGTACTTTAATCCACCCTCTTAACATCGTACCTTTACGTCATTGACATCCCATGAGCATAGGTGTAGCTTATCATATCCCACTAGGATGTTTGTAGTTTCTTCAGAGTATTTACTATCATTTGTATTTGAGGCAATTTTTTTCTACACCCTGTCAAAATATAATTAAATTACATAATAATCAGAATGTAATTATCTAATCAAAAATAGATATCTAAGAACTAAGATAAAGTAAAAAAAATAATAGCTAAATATTATTAAAACTAAAATGAAAGTATTTAAGAGAGTAAAACTATTATTAACACTAATCCGACGAGTAAACGTCCGAGAGGTAGACCGAACTATAGGTGGGAAGATAGCGTAAAGACTGATTGTGTAGATTTGGACGGATATCACTGTATGGATGTATTATTAGCATCAGAAGAACCTTAGGGTTTATTATTATTATTACTATTATTATTATCGAAAACTAAATAATTACTAGTTGAAATTAGCACAGTAGACTCATAAGATTGTATTTCTAAGTAGTTTATTTAATGATGACTTTTCTTCCATCTTCAGTATACCGTTTAAAATGTTCGTACTCTAATTAGGTCTGCACAATATTCTTACTTCGCAGAAAAAAATAAATTATTGACCCAGAAGTTTTAGATTAAGTGGTTGGTTTTTAATATTCTTTAAAAGACACAAGACTTTATTTTTTATAGTCTTTATAAACTTT
>NW_027106583.1:521786-530744 GCF_000696795.3 Halyomorpha halys
AGTTATGGGGCCTGTATACAACTCTAATCCTAACTCCTCATGTAAATAAACTTCAATAATGTCTATAATGAGCATCACAGAGATAATAACGTAGTATCTTTCTAGCAAGCGTGCGGTTTAATTCTGTTCCCTCTTTTCCTTTTTCTTCTTTCTTCAAACTTTTCAGTCCAAGTGCTCGTAAGTTATATATATAAACAATTTGATTGTTTCTAACTTAATGGCCACCAACCACTAGCTGCTGTAAAAATAATTTTATTTTTGTATTAGTTTGACAGCACATTGCGCACAATCCGCTTTATTGAAAATCTCCCAAGACCTCTAATAGAACATCAACACATTTTATTGCTCATTTTTTTTTTTTCCCCGAAAACCTTTTACAAAGTTAACCATAAGATCCTCCTCTCGAAACTTTAAAATTTCAAATAGTGTCCTAAAGTGGTTTCTCTCTTCTTGTCCCACCGTTCCTAAACTGCCATCATTCCGAAGAAACGTCAACTCCCCTTCTGGAACGAGATAAATTGTAATTAAACCTAACGTATTAAGGTAAGACTATACCCCTCCCACAATCAACTGTTAAAAATATATATATGAGGTAACGTTTATATCAACCATGTAAGGCCCACCAGGCCGATCTGGTATAAAATAAAGAAAAAAATATTAAGGTAATTTAAACTTGCATATAGCAAATTTCTAAATATTTACCAGACAATTAATCTTAATGTGTGAATCATGTATCAATCCTTGGGGGACTTGTCCCAGAATAAAATAATTTTTTCGTTTATTCATATTCATATTCATCATCGAATTAAATATATATATCTGCATCCCGCTGTCACGATTAAACAATACCAATAAGGCAGTAGACTGTAACATTATCCCGTTACCCTTCAACCAAAAGCAATAAGAAGATCCAGATCTAATGAATCCACTTTCCTAGTGGTAGAAAGGAGATCCCTTTCAGGCCTTATTCCACAGATGGTTGTGGGTCGGTCACGAACAGCAGATGTCCATTACATTAAACGTAATAAGAAGTCTTCTATGGAGTTGACACTTTCAGATATCGTCAGCTAAAAACGTGCTTATGCAACTGTCTCACATACTTGAACCAGTGATTGTAAATCAAGAAGTTTATGTAAGATATAACATTGATGCTAATTAAACCGCCATATAACGATGTTTTATATCGATAGTAAAACGAGCTTAGTAAATATGAGCGATCTGAATGATAATTGCACTGATCAGCTTTTTTATTATTACGAAAACATTATTGCACTAGTATTTTTATTTAAAACTAGAGTTTTCCTAATTATTAACTGCTTCCTATTATAGTTTTTAAATAATTATGAAGGTTTTAAAGTTACATAAATCGCAATAATCTCAAATAGAACTGACATAAAAATCGATAATCTCTGGTAGATTTATTTCTCACAACTATTTATATTTTTCTCTCTTCAAGACATAAAGGATTGCCTAGGACTATTTATCTTATCCATTGTATAAATGTCATAATAAATTTTATTATATTAATAATAATCATATTAACGTGCCTTTTAAAATTAAAATGCTGTAACGTTTACAGTATGTTAATTATTAATACGTGCTTACGGATACAATCATTGGTTGTCATAATACAAAAGAAAAATGCATAGAAAATTGTTTTCATAGTACGTATTGTATAAATATTAATTATTGACATGTTAATATACTAGGAATTATAAATACTTAGCGCAACTTTCACATATATTTTTTAACTTGCCATGATGAAATCTTATTATTATATATACATTGCACAAACTCATTTTACTTCTCCCTTTCATTTAAAAAATGAATAAGTTTTATGAGGTGTTTTACCTTATTTAACTCAACAATTAGATTTTCATAGAACTGCGTAAATGTTGCATAAGGTTAAAACTCGACAGTAATAACTTCGAAGAGAAAAGTTCTAATAATAATAAAAGGGAAGAAAGGAAACGAAATTGGTTATTTAATTCTCAAGAAAGTAAAATTTAGCGTAAAATTGATTTTTTTTTAAAAATAAATTATTACTTTCACTGCTGAAATGTTCATTTGAAACATTTTTATATATAATACACCATGTCTCTAATGCCACCGCTGCAATACCTTTATGTTCACGTACCACTGGTTCAAATACTACCCTCATAATTTAAAATATTCAAAAGCTGGTATCAACAAATAACTCCAAGAGGTTAATTTCTTTAATTGATTGCTTATGAAGGATGGCATAACGTTCGTTAAGATATTTATGGGTCTCGGTGAGTCAAATATATGTGCAACAACCTTCTGTTATTTAATTTTTTCCTTAAAAACCAATTAATAAAAATAAATTGGTTTCATGTACAAAAAATAAAAAATAAATAGTTTTTAGGTAAGGCATCAAAGATTTTATTTTTTTATGTATTATTCCTGAGGTATAGCAGCACCATTTCGAAAAATATTTGAGTTTTTATTTGTTTTTGTTTTTTTATTTATAATATAAAACTCGAAAACTTTATAAAAGTTCGATATTGAGAAACATTGAACTTTATCATTTTTAAATTCCTCACTTTATGTATAAATAGAGATGACAAGAGCGGTGAATGTAAAGTCACTTTCACCAGCTGCTGAACCACCGACCCCCAACGAGAACGCTCTGTCACACAAACATCTCCTAAGCCAATTGTATTGTCATTGAGCGTAATGAGGGAGACATTAAGTCATCTTGTTGAAACATATTTAACTAAATAATTCTGAATATTTAGATTTCTAACGTTAGTGAAATACATTGTAATTACGTATTTTATTTCATAATTTGACTCTGGATTATTCCTGTACTCCAATGGTCCTCAAACTGAGTACCGCTATTAAAATTATGAGAAAGGAAGGACAAAATTTCTTCTTTTCATGGTTAGTTTCTAATATCATAATTGTTCGTTTTAAAGAGACATATTGAAAAAATCTATTCTTCATTATCGTTAATACTATAGTTTACAAAGTTAATTAGCCTAGAGTGAATATTATTTTATTTTTTATCATTTAATTTGCACTGTTCTTTTTTTTTTTTTATTTTCTTCTTTTCCTACACGCTCTTTATAGTTTTAAGAAAAAGAAAATTGTGGTGCTAATTTTTCTAACTGATTACATTTACTTACCGATATATGGAATACATAGTAAGGGCCAGTGTGTCTGCGTGAGCAAGTGTGTGTGTGCAAGCATGTGTGCGTGTGTATTTGTTTATTTATCTGTGGAATTACATATTTAGAGCATGTTTATGATAGAGATACTCGGGATCAATGTGCGATCGAAGTGATGGTTTAAATTAAATTAAATTTAGATTAATAATTAAAGTGAATTTTGGTATCGTAAATATTATATACATCATCGTTAAAATAGTCTAAGAAGACAAGTAATAAATTTTTAAAAATCTATCTATAAAATAACTTCAATTTGTTTTATTTGAATTAAACAACCAGTTCCCGTTAGCAATAATAAACAATGGGTGAATACAAAATACAAAAGAATTTGATAAATAATTATAGAAAAAATACTGCCTAATCTCTTCCAATCGTATTGGTATGTAAACAGCTTCGTTATATTTTGCTAAATTGTTGTATTCTTGGTATGAACAATGCAGATATTAGTTTGGCCAAAAAAATTCCACGGACATCTGAAAGATTTTTGCCCCAATTATTGCATTCTTGCAAGTCCAGTGGAAAGAAAGGCAGTTATTTTACAAGAATTTTTTATTACTTTATGCAAAACTATGTAGAGTTACAAGTCAAAATTTATGATTCTGCCACCTATAGTTTGAGGGAATAAAAAGTAGTGGCTGTTTTTTTAACATAAAAGAAATGTTTTCATTCAGAGCTCCTAATGTTTAAAACTGCCTACAGCACTTGAAAACCTAATAGATTATTATTTAAAATAAAGTATATTTGTCAAAATATGAGCGCTTATAGAGCTGAATACGTCCAATAGTTTCCGAGATACAGTTTTTTAAAAAGCAATAGTTCATAATGTACTGAAATATTAATAGTTGGTGAATTCATTTTGGGAAATTTATATCTCAGGAATCATTAGACATATATATGTCTGTTAGGACTCAAATTTAAGCTTGTTTAATGGGCTATAAAATAGTTTATCATCGTAGGAGTAGTAGTTTCATAACATTGGCTAAAATACATTGACAAAATATTAATTTTATGAAATTCATTGTTGATTCTCAACTCCTGAACTCAAGTGGAAAACCACTCATCAAAAATCCCCTCAAAGACATCTCCCATGTAAGCAATGATGTCCTAAGACATCTCTATATGGTTCGTAAATCTCCCAATTTGTTCTTTTCCGCCCTTAGCTATCATTAGGCTCAATAATGTTGCTGAGAATGCGAAAACTGATTTGTTGGCAGTCCCCACCCAGACAATGAGTCATTCAACAATAATTGATTAACCAACAAATTTATTTTTTATTCAATTTATTATAGGTGGTACTTTGAATTACATAACGTTAAGCTATTTTCAATAACAAAAATGTCAGCTAATTAATTCAATGGAATGTAAATGAAAATAAACTTTATACATAAATCCAGTTGCGACTCTGCCTCAAATATTCATATTAATGCTAGACAAATAAAATAAACATAGCCTCCTACTATGTTTATTTTATACAACATACATTTTCGAGCGGTAATCATTGCCTACTACCATCTTGAAGGAGGGAGCATAGTGAAGGGAGTGAGCTGACAGGAAAAGTGAAGCCAAAAAGGTGGACCCAGGGGCGTGAAAGCGGAGTATTGGGAGAGCGCGAGCTAATCACTAACTGCCTTCTGTTTTAATTTAGATTACAATGGAGGACATTCCTATCAACCAAATCCAAAGGGAAATTAAAGTTATGCTACTCCTCGGATGCCATACACAAGCAAGCGATCACACCTGATATGTTTTTACTTAGAGACGTCAATTGCCTAATTATACAAAATATTAACTGATTATATGAACAAAATTAAATATTCTTTTATTTTTTGAAAAAAACTAATGGTAATACAAACAATTAATTTGTAATATAAACCCAATAAATATCACTATATAGGTTCAATTTATAACCGATTCCTCTTATGAACTTGGCTAGTTCCAGATTCGCAATCCATGGGATAAATAATGAATCAGTTGAACTATAGCTGCAAGCAACTACACATTTATAGTCAAATTAGCGCTAGTAGTATTTGACAGGTCATTGAATTATTTTAAAGAACTTTTTAAAAATAATATATAGGTATTTATAATTTTATAAGATATAATTTTAATTAATCTGTCAACAACACGTGCTACAAATTTATTACATAGTATATTTTTGTTCCAATAATTCATAATGATGGATAAAAAAAGATTAAATAATTTACTTAATAAATAAGTAATTTTAAAAGATTTTCCCATAGATAAAACAATTTATTCAGCACCAAATTTATTTATTTATGCATTCTTGGAACTATGGTTCTGCAACAGCCTGGGCCTCTCTCTGCATTTGCTTCCACTCTTCCTTATCACTGAGAAGCAAACATTCATCTTCTAGCTTCCAACTAATTATACCCTCAACTTCGTCCTACCATCTCAGGTCCGGTCTTTCTTAAGACAGTATAACTAAATTGATGGATATGCTATCGTCTCCAACTGACAATAATCTAACAGCCCAGCCTATTTCAATTGATGATTATTGGAAACGTTTAACGTTAACTTTATTTTAGAAACGTTTATTTCCAGAGAAAAATTCTGAGGACCTACAAATTTCAAATTAATCCTCCTTTATCGAATTCATTAAATTCCGCTTGAAATTTACTGTTATTCTGAGACGTGTATACTCGAGAATGTTATCCACACCCACACAGAACTATTTCCAAGCAGCACGGTTTTAGACTAGCGGTGGCTCATTACATAAAATTTATTAGAATTTTTTTTTGTGATAATGAGTTTATTTATTTTTTTGGCTAAAACTATGTACATGTAAACATGATGTACAATCAATTCCTGATGTATTGTGGCATACATTTTATTGACTATTACTAATTGCATAAATAGAAAGTATGTTTAAAAAACAAAAATGTTTTAAAAACTCGAAAACTACAAATTCTGGAGGATTATAACTAACCTTTTAAAGGTATGTATAATTATCTTTAAAATAAAACAAAAAATATCATTTTTTAGTTATCAGTATTAGAAAAAATGGACATCTATTTACCTTTATTTATAAATAATTAAATATATATATAAATTAAGGAAGAAAATATCGATCTTGATCACTGGTATAATGATCACTATACACTATACCGTATGTGCTTTCCGTTATAGTGTAGGGGTGCAATAACTCGGGTATAAAAATGTTTTTTACATATTGTGTAATAATATATAATTATATATATAAATATATGTGATATAAAGTATGTGTTAATAATAATAAGCACTAAATCAAATATAAAAATATTGTTTATTCATAAAAGTAATTCTTAGTAAAAGTTATAAGTAGAAGTATATATAATATTTATTTCGAATATTAATTTAGAATATGTGCGCAAGCATCCCTAAGGTTGGTCAGTGTAAAGGCGGATAGGCCATAGAAGACAATTAAAGCAGGCTTTTAAACTGGCCAGGGGCGATCTTTAATCTGTGTTCTACTTCTGCCGAAATATGCTCTAAAAGGATTTCAAAATAATTTAATGTCGAACTTTAATATCGAATCGTTTTTTAGAATGTGGTGGAAACTAGATCTTACATAATATTCCTGTACTTATATGTTACACAACTTAACCCTTTTGTATAATATATATTCATTTAAAAAAATTCTTTTAAGCAGTGCTACAAAATCACAATTAAACTAACAAATATTTATAAACTATAATACAATTGTTCACTGGACTCTGTTATTATTCTTTTATGCCCAATATATTTTCTGTAAATTATAAAATATTCTACGCTGAATTAAATGATAAAATCATAAAGAATAAAACAAAAAAAAATTAATAAGAATAGTAAATAATATGCAATAATATTTTTAATGACTCCTCAATAAATAAATAAATAAATATGAATCATTTAAAATTTTAAATATCAGTTTTTGACGTCTTATATATATATTTTTTATGTTTATCTTTAGAATATCGGACAAAAGCAGAAAAAAAATCACAGAATAAATTAAGTCAGAAAATCTGTTTTTTCGATTTCTACGAAAATTCGTATTAACAGAAGTAATTACCATAACAATTTTTGTCCAATTTACTTGAAGCCATTTTTGATCTTTGTCATTTTTTATGTACACAGATTCAAACTCATTAAATATATTTTTTTATTCTACACAAGACATTTATTTATTGGTTTATTATAACCATGTCTGGTATATTATTAATATGATATATATTATGTCATTCTAAGAAAAATCTGGACCGACTGAACTTGCAAACAATAAAATATTTTTCAATAATGAAATATAGTTGATATTAGCGCTCATCTAAAAACACTTAAGTACTTATTTTCACAATAAAATGAAAATAATTTGGTTTTGTTACCATAAAAATTGGAATAACTTATTCTCAATACGACTCCACCGACCTAAATGAAACTTATGAGCATCAAAAGACGCTATATGCAAATAGATTTGAACTGGAGACATTAAATAAAATGTTTGAGAAGTTTTTTTTATTTAAAAATATTTTTTTCCTTACAAAGGCGAGAAATCTAAGAAGAAATCCAACTTTCCAATAGTGACAGTCACGTTGGATTTGGATAAAATTGTTGTGAGTTGTCAATTTTTTTTGTGTAAAGAAATATTCTCTAAGTCTAAAAATTTCTTATTTTTTATTTATATCAAAGTTAGTATTTAAGAGTTCTAAAGGGTGCGAAAATCTTAATTTATTTTTTCTTAAGAAATTGTTGGACCTGCTTTACTTAGAAGTCTTTTGCTTTTAGTAATTTTTTATACTTTTGAGCTTATTTTATACGATCAAAAATCCTTTTCTGTTTTTCTTCACAATAAAACAATCAGAGCCCTGTTTCATAATAAAGTACACACTCATAATATAAATCTTGTAGTTGTATTTGGTACAATTTCACTAACTTGTACAATTCTGCGAGATAATATTCTACTTTTAAACTCATGTAATATCACTAATAGTCCATGAAAACAAAATGAATTAGTGCTCGTACTTTTTTAGTTTGAGTACTTGCATTTATGGACTAAAATTATTGGCTTTCATTATGAAACAGACCCCTGATTGATATATGGTCACTATCAAATGCATACAGTGCAAATGCAGAAAACGATAATGTAAAAAATTCCAATAATAATAAATTTTAGTTTTACTCGTCTTCATAAGGTGCATTGATAAGAACCCTGTTTAATAATTGAAGACTGAAGACACATGTTTCATAATTTTCGACTAATCGAGAAAAAAAAATCTTCATTCAATTTGCTGATCCCACGTCTGGTGCCTCCCTCCGTTCAGTACAGTAGAGGTTAGTTCATACCATTAATTTTTTACGTTATTCTATCCATTCCTTTACTCCTAGATCTTAAACGGAGTCTAAGTTCACGTAGGTTGCCATTTGCGAGCTTTTAGGAATCGTTATTTTCCATTAAAAATTAACAAACATTATTTTTAAAAAATACTTCTGATCTTGATTCCTTGTAGAAAATTTCTGCTGAACGTTAAAAAAAATGTAAAAAACGACTGGGCATTTTTATTCGAATGTTATGTGTTCTTTTATTTAATATATTCTCATTAAAACTCTTGGAAATTCAGTTTAATTAATATATGACTAAAAAACATACAATTCTTTTACATTTTAACTAAATATTAATCATTGCGAATTAAATAATTTAAGACTGTCTTTCAATTTTTTTCTTGTGTTATAGTTACTTTATTGGATATTGATAATAATGTTTAGTAATCATTATATTATTTGACGCATTAATTTG
>NW_027106583.1:530794-540253 GCF_000696795.3 Halyomorpha halys
TATTTTTTTACATTTATTACCGCTGAAAGAGGCTCGTTATTCACAAACTGAAATAGCTCAGTAACAATTAATGATGCTATTGTTATTGGTTTTACATATATTACTTGATTTATGTATATATAAATAAATAGTTAACCTGGGTAATTATTTTATAAATATATATTTTCTTATGAATTACAACTTATTTTCTTTTTTTTTAGATCCACTTATACTTATGTTCCCTTCAGAAAGATATGAAAAAGTTGTTCAATTGAAATGTAGAAGAATCTTGCAAAAGACGGTTTGCATGGCAATGTAGTCACTCGTCACCTAAATAAAAATTCCAATCCCACAAACAATAATTTGGCTCCACTGCTTCTAAATAAAAAGTTGAATGAAGTATAAACTTTACAAATACATCTAGAGCTCTTCCTTTGCAGAGTAATTATATTCCGAATGGGCTTTATTAAGATCAATACTTGAAGTCGTCAAAGAATACTATCTCCGCTAGTTTGTATTATTTTACTGTAAACCTAAGTCCCAGAATAGATCCATCATAACTGAGAAGTGATGTTTTGCAATAGCTCATGTGTAAAGGATTCGCTAGCAACCTTGGTTAAGATTTACACCCGATGGTCGAGTTGGCTCTATATTAGCCGCTGTCAGTCTATTCTTATCATCCGGCTTTGATGTAAATATCAGGAGAGAAATTTACTTCTTACTGCCAGCCGGAGGTGCATTGATTTATTGTACCGCCGCTTCCAAAAATAATCTATGTTTTGTTTTGTTCCATTTTTACCTCAGCGACTTTATTCTAACATTCTATGAAGTGTTTGTGAAATTTTAGTTGTTTTTTTTTTTCATACAATTTTATATTGTAAACATTAATTAACCATATAGTATATTCCATTTGAAGATGTTTACTACCACCAGGTAACCACTAACACAGGTTTACATGGTTAAACGTTTTGAAATTTGTATATATGTATATATAGTTTACCGTAAAGATTTAAATATAAGTAGATAGTCAGGATTGCGGTCAAAAAAAGAACAAATAGTTTAAAAATATTTTAATGTCCGACGTTTCGCTGAAGAGTTGTGAAAGATGTATCTTTTTTAGAGCCGAAACGTCGGACATTAAAATAGTTTTAAACTATTTGTTCTTTTTTTGACCGCAACCCTGACTATCTTCTTATATTTTTGAAATTTGATTTGGTAGTTCTGGTTGATTTTTATCATTTTCTCTTTGCTATGGAACTAAAGTGAACTTCGTTTTGTTCTATCACAAACAGAGTTTTCGTTGATTCATTACATGCAATGGCAGTTTTGTAGCTTAATAATTAAGAAAATCTTTTTTAGCAGCTAGAGTACTCGTCAATCAACTTTATATCAAAATGAAACTAAAACCTACCAATAGGAACAAATCGTACTCTCCAGTCAATTTTAAGATGAATTTGTATATATAAAGTTTTATTTTGTTCAAATCTAACAATCTATGTGTACTGAATTATGAAATGTTTTCATCAGAATGGAAGAATTCGTTTTCAGGATATTTTATATTACAGTGTTGAATCCTAATGTTAAGTTTTTACACCTACTTTATTTATTTGTTTTTATTTTTTAATTAAATTTTTTCCACTTTACCTTTAAAAAAAAATTAACATAAACATCATCTACTCTTTTAGCACAGGTCTTGAAAAATGGAAAATGAAACAATCGAAATTTTTCTCACTTGCCGGAGATAGCTAATTAGTATGTATATTTTTTAAGATTAATTAGGAACCTTTATTACTCGTTTATACTTAGATCAAATTGAAATGTTGTGGTACCGTTGAAAAAATGATTTCTTTCTCATTCTGATGATAACAAAAAAGTATACATTTGTTACATTTGAAGAAAATAAAACGCCTGTCGAATATATCGAAACATTTATAAATAAATGATTTTAAATCTCAAAGTTTGGCTTAGAAGTCAATTTGTTGTGCCTTTGGTAGTTTTTCAACGCCCTTCTGATATCATCAACTTTTCAAATTGATCGGTTTAGTACTGTATGTGCTTTAGTTCCCTAAACAAAATATAGATCAGTCAAAATTACATAATCAAACTTTTGATTGTAAACCTCTGTAATAATTTTTGTTAGTTTAAGAAAGATTTTCAGTAATTTTTTTTTTTTTTTTTTTTAGGTAAGTGATTCCTTTACTGTGTGCATGATGGTTGAATTAGCTTCTTGTTAAGGAGGTATTTATTAAATTAATAATACAAATAGTTCAATTAGGACTCTTACCATAGCTAATCTTTTTAAGGTCTGCTATTAAGGGCATATACACCCCCAGAGTAGGAATGTCAATATTCATTTCTCGGGGCCACAAAGAAATAAATATTGACTGACCCAGAAGGGAATCTAAACTCACCACCTTCTAAACCAAGCACTGTTAGTCCCTCGCCCCAAGAGGCTGTTAACTTAACCTGTTACCAGAACTTAGACCAATAGCTAACAGATATACGTAAAGGATCATTGAACCCACGCTTGTGACTACTGCTTTCGGTCCCGACTTTCACTTACCTCACCCAAACAACTTGCTCAGTAAAGTCCGTTACAAAATCGATCATCGAGTCCTGTATTTTTAACAAAAATTGTTGCTCGTTTTTGAAATGTATTCGATAATTTGACAATTTATCTTTTATATACCGTAAACGGACTTCATTTGAAAATGTAGAGCGCATTGGACCCGGACTAAGTGTGTTCGTAGTCAGATCGTGTAGACTTTCTAAGGTCGGTCGAAGAGAGTGACACCATTCCAAAGGCAAGTGTCATCAAAATAAATAAAATTAATACTATATATGGCCATAATATTTTTTAATAAGTTCCATAGAGTATTAATTTCTTCTACAGGATTGAGAATGGAATAGGATCCCTTATCTATTCCAGCATAAGGTCTATTTCAAGATCAAACAAAACTTTTCATGCAGTATTTTCAACTATCACTTACTCCTGTATGGAATATGTAGTAAGGGGAAATAATTTTAAGGCACGAAATTTCGAATTCAAGTTTCTGACGGAAATACACATTTTGAGGTCCCTTAAGTCTAAATCACCAAGTGATTGCACAATGGTCGTGCGAAAAAAAATTACATATTTAACGCAAAGATATCGTTGGAATGCCATAGCAACTTTTCTGATAAAATCGAGTTACTGGAAGCGTCGCTTTACACAATAGATTTTACGATTTTTATTATACTTGAAATATCAATGTAAGACTAAATAATCTTATATATCAGCTAGGTTTTATCATCATTGAAATAGTTTAACAGGGCTTAAATGCCTATTAAAAAAAAAAGCTCTTCTTTTAAGCTATCTTTTGTTAACTGAAAGTAATTAACCATTTTGCATTGTTACCAGTAATAAAAAATGTATATGAATACAAAGATATGAAATACAAAGAATTTGATAGTCAACTAAAGCAAATAAGTTGATAAATATAGACAACAGTTTAGAGGGTGGAACGTACCCAATCTCTCCCGATTCCAATCCTAGAGTTCACAGCTTTAGTAAATTTTGTTAAACTTGTGTATTCTTGGCAGGAAAAAAGTTGATATTTTTTATTCGCACCACTAGAAACCTTAAAATACTTATTTTTATACTAACAGAAAAATAAACATTTTTGTTTGAAATTTTCGCCTCTCAGGGTGGTACGTGAAAATTGTTTTATACACGCACCGCTCAATTTTTTTTTCAATTAAATCCAATAACTTACTTGAACGAGATGTTCAAAAAGATCTCGAAGTGCATGGAACAAATGGATACCGGCTCAAATTATGAGTCTCTAAATATATTTTCAAAAAAGATGATCAACTAATCAGCTCTGATTGGAAACGGATAGTGATAATAGCCAACCAAAGATATTCATAAAAGATAAATCTGAAATTTTAACGTTACTCTTAATAATACATTTAATATATTATATTATATGGAATCGACGAGGAGAATTCATTAACTAAAAATATGGTTAATATCAGTCCTCCGTCTGCTGAGGAAGGTACACCGATACTTTATTGTAACATCTATAAAAACAAAAACAAAAAAAAAAATGAAAAACATATTAATAGAAAAAGTACAGATTGATTTCTACATATTATCATTTCGGTAATATGTTACTTTAGCTCCTCCCAAAAAAGGCGGAAACAATTACTTCTTGACCAGGGGATTTTTCAGGACTGCTAAGTTTGACCAGTATCAAGAGCAATAATATCTGATTCAGAGGCGAAAGTATCGATGTATAGGATATATAGCAAGTAGAAGTAATTGCGAGGGTGTAAATTTCGAATTCAATTAATATAAAATAGTGTGTGTGAGTGTAAAAATATTAGGCTATAAATTACATATTTAAGACTTTATAGAAAGTTCTTAAACTGTGAGTTATAATCACAGATAGATGTTATATTCTTCAAAATAGTCTAAAAGTACTTAAATGGGGGAATTTTATAAGAATTATTATCTAAAGTACTGAATAACGGATTGAAATAAATAATCAGTTTTCAATGTTATCAATAATAAACAAAACAAACATACAAAATATTAAAGAATTTAATAAATAATTAAAGGAGAAGAAATGAAAAATAGAAACAGTTTCGAGTCGAAAAAAATCCACCTGATCTCTTGCGATATCATTCACAAAGCCCTGTATCGTTATCTTTTTATTATTGGTAGGAAGAAAGTTTATATTCACTATTTTCGCACCACACAAGATTTTCGCATAATATGTTTCTACTTAAATTTTTTTATGAAAAAATAACACAGATACATCTTCCTGATAAATTAGTAAAAACTACGTTTTGATGACTGCGTTTGGATCAATCGTCGCTTGTGATCGACCGAAAATAGATTTCTTGGAACAGGAATTGTCGGTCTTTCCAGTTATATAATTAATATCTACACATTGGAATTACAATAACAACGGCTGACTGGTGATTGTATATTGAAGTGTACGTCATTGGGTTTCCCAGATAATGGTTGTACATAGCGCTTTTTCCCTGGGGTGAGAAAAATGTTATAGTTCTTATTCCCTCAAATAACAGGTTACTTGTAATTGGGATTATAATCTATACAGGTCAGGTGTAGATTATTTAGAGAATAAACCTTTCGGCCGTTTGTTGCCGAGGGAGTTGAGGTTTACCTCTTAGCAACCTCGTTACTGCAGCGGCGCCGATTCGTATCTAGCCTAAGAGAGGTGAGTTTTACTTATGTTATTACCACACAGAGTGAAAATTTGACTCTCCCACCATGGTTAGAATAGATTGGTTACCTTTAGAAACCACTCACTTATGTCAGAAATGACCAAGCAGGAGGTCATAAAAAAAAAGTAATAAATCTTCATAAGATCAAGAGATCATCTACGGATATACATCAATAATATTGAACTGACTGTTAATTAATAGGCTCCGAAAACTCCACAAAGAGACCTGATTCATACAGTTATTTATTTATACTGTGATATTCAGGAATGGCTTAAGAGTCGGGGGATGACACCTGAGGAACCTCTAGTTGCGTCAGAGCTTGGACCGTTCGAGGGTGACTCAGTCAATTACAGAAGAGGCAGGATCACTAACGGTATCCTCTACCTCTCTGGCCTAGTGCCGTTCACTTTCTTCCACAACCCTTTGTTTTAGCTTTTTCCTTTCTATTGACTCCATTCTTCTTATAGAGACATCTCATGAATATTCCTTCAATGTATGTTGAATTCATCGAACTAGTGTTGTGAGTACACAGAAAAACGAAGTTACCTAATTTATAAATTTGAAAAAGTTGATACTTGATACGTGATGCAGACATGATTCTGGAAACAACTTCAATTCGGGTACATAGTTTTTCTTTATATTTTATTATGATTAAAAAACAGTATGCAAACCATTTTATTATATTTTTCTTGTTTTGGAAATTTATTCGAAAAGAACTAATCTGAACTGTAACAGCCCTCCCCGTCGACAAGGAAGACTAATTGACCTATAAATCAATAGATTTACACTACTGCTATAAGCACCAACTCTAGCCGATAACGAATATGCTAATTGCAAAGTAATATAATATACAAACTGCACGTTACATACTACTTATGTTACTATAAAAATTTGTTTCTTGTAAACAAAAAATAAAAATTTATAATTTTAATTTTTTCTCTACTAACTTTCTGTAATGTTGATGTTCACTTCTTATAAAAAATTGCCATAAAATTTTTTTTCCGTTTTTAATTATACCCAAATAAACAATTTGAGCTATATAATAGCACTACCAGAAAAGTAATTTTGTGACAAACATTAGAAAAATACTTTTTATGATTCAAGAAAAAAATTAATATCAAGAGCAAGGAATGAGCATTTTATAGAAACGCATTTTATTTTTCCATTTAATTGATCGAAGAAAACAGATAAAATAATATGTAATTATTGTTTGTTTGTTAAAAACCACTAACACTTAGGTATGGGACTTTGACGCAGTACTTTAGACTGTAAGATGAAGAGTTTCGCATAAACCTCAAGTCCTTTTCCTTGTATCTAGATTGGTTTTAATAACACTTCACATAAAGTTATCAAGTGAAAAAAAACTTTTCTAAAAACTTCTAGTGATACTTTTTGTTCAATGTATTTTGAAAAAATCATTAAAATAATATAAAAATTTAACTTTAGTTTTAAAATTATAGAAAAAAAAATACTGATTTAAAAAATTCAAATTAAAACACATTATGATTATAGTAAACAATTAGTCGAAGAAACACTTACGAAACCTTCCTACTTATATTTTTTTAAATGTGCAGTTAGACCAGAAAAAGTCTAGATAGAAAACCAACGAGACCTATCATGGACCAGCTTCTAATTTGTCCTCAATTTTTTACTTCAATAGTACACTATAACCAGTTACGAACTAGGTACGTAGCAGGGAATCCAGTTTTCTTTTCTCGACCTATCAGCCCATAGCCGTAGACCAGCCTAAGAATGCAGACCGTTGCAATCAGTATACGAAGCGGTGAAATCCAAGATAGTCACTATCAAGGGGTGCCAACAATCCGTTCTTGGAACAGAATTATACCAGTAAATAGGGATCAAGTTTACGGCAATCGAGTATCACCTGTTCCTCCCTATGAAGTGGAGGAGCAACTGGTTCTTGGTATATTATACCCATTAGAATTTAGTTTATAGCTATTGAAATAACATTGGTATATTACGGAAAGCGTAAATAATAATAATCTGGGGAGTAAATTATAAAATAAAAAGTTGATATTATTATTCGTTGCATTGGAGATCATTATCTCCTACTAAGGCAGTTACTTCACGCTGCAATTAGTCCAGTCTCTGTTGCACAATTCAGAAGCTAGCGGTGAAGTATGTTCGACATTTTTTAATTGCCTTAGGAAAACGGATGGGTGAGACAATGTATGGGGAACATTTATATTTTAAGTCCCATATATCAGTAACAGAAATATTTCAGTTCCATTTTTTAAAACAAAATTTATATGCTATTCAGAGTATTGGGTCTGAGATCTGACACAATATTTTGAGAAATCATAATTAAATAGCAAATTCCTTAGGGGAATAAGAAAAAGTTATCGTTCTGTATCTTGTGGCTTATAATTATCCTTTTTTAAAAAAAAATATGGGTGTTTAAATAAACAGCCTAATAATTGTTCACTAAGGCAACAGCAATAAAAAAGAATCCTGATAAAGGAATTCTAGAGCAATTCTCAGGATTTTTTTTGCTTGCCCTCGGAACCCTTTCGGGCCATTTTTATGCCTTTCTAGCTACACAAGTTATAAATTGCTCATCAATAAAACTTAGTATTTTTCGGATCAGGAACCCGATAATATACAACATAGTAATCTGTCATAGCTTTGGCTCAATCTATTCCAAATTCCTGGACACCCCCACTTCCATAACCACCTCCAGCGAGTTTCTATCACCACCACCTCCTGATAATACACACAAATTATACCAGTCTTTTAGATATAAGGATTCTGACTCTCGAGTTCAGAAGAAAAGACGAACTGAGTTGTCAGGGACACTCCAAGAAATAGTAGTTGTAGATAGTAAATCTTACACCAGAGTGCAATTGCAATTTCTGTTACTAGAGAAAAAAAGTTAAAAAAATGATAAATGTTCCTTTTTTTTTCTTATTTAACCCTACATAAGCAACGAAAGAATAATTTATTATTTGTTTGAAATTATGTGGTATTGTTTTTTTTAATTTATTCAAAGTACGATTCATTTTTCATTATTAAATATCAATCAAAAAATTTAAGAAAAAATCTTTTGAACCACAATAAGACCCATATTTTGAATATAAAACGTATCAGAAGAATTCTATTCTACACATACACAATCCATACTTCTATAAAGTTTCGGATAGTTTATTGAAACATTCACATTTTCCATGCTTTACAAGTTTACACACATAATAAAAAAGTTATGAGATGAAGATATTACAGCGTTTCAGTAATTAATTAACTCTCAAATGTATTTAAAAAAAAACGAATGAATAAGAAAGATAAGTTAAAAATGATTATAGTAGTGAATTATAAATAATAAAATCGATGTTTTCATTAATAAAACGGTTGTTGAGCAACCTATGTGCTCAAATTAATATTTAAGTAACTCAACATTTGAACCGCCCCTGGTTTTAAACTTTTTTTTAAATTAAAATTGTTTTTTAACTATAACTAGGATTCCTTTTGTACGTACCAAGGCACTGATTTTGTTTTGTTGAGTGTTTTAATACCAAAAAATCCGATGTTCTAGCATGCTAGTTAAATATTTTGTGCAAAGCAGTAAATTAGGAATTGTTAGGTAATCACAAAAACATTACTAGCACCCCCGATAGCTATGGATCCTAATTATAAAATACATAAATTAAAGGTATTAGCTAAAATAAAAAATAGTGCAACTATTATTACCAAAATCGGAGGGTTGTGACAATGAGGAGCACGCGCTCACCCTCTGATACCGTCTTCGGTGAAGAAAAACAGCCTTTCTATTTCTTTCTTGTTACTAGATTGTAAATTGGTAATAAACTATAGTTAACTAATAACACATCATTACTGATCATGACCGAAATTTACTTTATTCTTGGTTTTAATATAGTATAAAAACATAATATGTACATCATAATTTAATGTTACAATACCGATAAAGGAGAAAAAATGTATTACAAAAGACGGCATAGAAAATTGTCCTCGTTTGTGCAATTATTTTTCTTTGTACATTATTATAAATTCCAGAGCATAATTTTCATTCAATTGAAATTCTCTTCGACCCTTACTGATTGAAAAATAAAACAATGGTCATTACTTCAATCAGTACTGAAATCATTTATAAAAAACACTTATATCAATAAATGTTTTTTATGAAATCGTGGAATAAAATTAATAAGTAGTAAGGAAGTACTGATATAAAAAATAATAATAGTATGGATAAATGAATGAAAAATGATAATA
>NW_027106583.1:540398-548192 GCF_000696795.3 Halyomorpha halys
AATAAATAAATAAATAATAGTAAGTATTGTTAGTAGACTAACGGTTGTGCAATGAGGTGATTTGGTCAGAATCACGTTCGACCGCCAGATTTTCCAAAATTATAGGAATCAGCTTTATGAGGGCCCCGAACCCACATTGTTGACTTACGGTTACAGTAACAGAATAATGAACCACCTGTTACAGCCGGATTCAAACCCGGGTCCTTAGAGTTTGTAGCACAGTGCCTGACCACTGAGCTTCCTCAATCAATCAATTTTTTTTCAAATAAAAATCAAGTGCCACGAGAACAGAATGACTTATACCACTTTTACATTTATCGGTTCATATAAAATAAGATATCCTCAAAGACCCAGCAAAAGGTTGTTTTTACGTAAATAACCGTACTTGCTTAGGATTATATAAAATATTAATGAGAGATAACCCTGTATTCTATAAGAAAATACATCCATATTAATATGTCATTAATATTTGTTTCGCAACCCTACATCATATCAAACAGAAGTATGCCTTATTTCGAAATATATGCATAAGTTAAAAGAAATATTTGGTCGCACGCTCCAGTTGGTTACATAACTGTAATGGACACAGCATCATGACTCGGTAAATAATAATATGAATATGAAATTTTATGACACTGCTCATAATTCTAATTCTCAATGCAGGATATCATTCTCAGTCGATATTCATACATTTCATTGGAATTTTTAAATTGATTTCTCAATTTTTAAAGCGATTAGTTTTACTGTTTATATACAATTAACAATAAAAAAGTATACGCAGTTCTAGCAGTATATAACCAAGCATGTACTTATATAAAAGTTTTTACTTTTTTTTTTCATAAATGTGATGTGATGTGTATTAATATTTCTGTTTAAAAAAAAATTTTATGAATGGGTATAACATTTTTTTTTCTTTTTGAATCGAAAACATAACTCATCCACTCAATTGAAGGTCACTTATTTACATTCCGTTTGAATTCCCAAATTTACTTGAGTGATTGGTTTTCATGTTTATATAAAATTAACAATTAAAGGCATACATATCCACAAAGGTAACGATAGACCACTACATACATACAGTGGGTCAAGGTATAACCGCAAGTATCGTCCTACTTATAGTATTTATTACCATGATATATTATTTTATTATATATTTTATGGACCATTGAGTGCTCTTTTGTTAATATGCCTATTTTAACAAGGAAAATTATACATAATGAACTTATGAATGAATTACTCATTGGAATGATGGAACAAACCAGAGTGAACGGCAATATGGCTCACTTCTTCAAGTTTAAAAGAGTGTAGTTGTTGTTGAATAGAATGAATCCAAATATCGAAAGAAGGTGCCATATTAAGGGCCAGACTGTGTGGGATGGAAGCTGAAGTAGACACAAAATGGTCGGAGCCGAGTTCCCTACAAGGTAATGTAACTGATATCTAGGAAGATGTGGTCATCCAGATGTGGGCGCTACGGGGTAGCAAAGTGACAAAGGAATACTCTTATATAATAGGGGTATTCATGATGTTGTGTTAAATGTTAAATGTTTTACCATGTTAAATGTTATAACTATAAGATTGTGAGCAGCCCTATTTGAAGTCATGTTAAACGTTAAATGCATAAGAGCCACAAGCGGATTTTCTTAGCAACTTGTTCTATAAGCCTTTATGTTTATAACCTTCCTTCCAGACCCTCATGTTATTGTTTACTTCAGTTTTGATTTAAGTAATTAATTACAACATGCCTAGAGTGAGTGAAAAGTGGAATTTGTGTGAAAGTTTAGCTTATGAAATGAAATGAAAAAATAACTTTATTCTGGGACATATGTCCCCTAAGAATAATTACATGGTTCATTTAGTGAGATTTTTATCTGGCGAGCGTTTACAAATTTTCAGATAGTAGAATGAAATTACATTGTTTTTTTTTACTGTTTTTTTTTCTCAAATGTATCGTTAAAATTATCCATTCTGGTGTAATAACATGGATATGAATACCACAAACAAACGAAAAAACTGAGCTGTCACAACAAAAATGGCGGCGATCTCAACTGGTCTATTGTGTGACGTCATTCTCCATTTAACAGACCAAGTAACAGACTCTCAGCCATGTTAAATGTTATTTCGTTTTACCACGGTAAAAGAAGGCAATTTTTTTCGATTTAACATGAGTTTTTCCATTTAACACACTTTAACATGTTAAACCAAAGATCATGAATACCCCTAATGGCGTGCAGGACTATCTTTAACCAATAAGTCAAGAATCATTTCTCAGGGCCACGCTGAAATAAATATTGACTAACCCAGATTGAAATCGAACCCACAATCTTCAGAACCAAGCGCTCAGCTACTACTCTCAAAAACTCTTCTTCTGACATTTTATCTTAACTTTGTTTCTTTAAAATTAATTTGTAAATGAAGAAAATCATTTTTTTTTTCAAATCGTCCACGAAGAATAGAAATACTGCTTAACTTTATAATTCAAAAATTCAACTCATCATACTTTTTTTTTTAGCCCTAGAGCTATTAAAGACTCATGGTTAGACAGGGGCTAATAGAGGATAATTATAAAATTCATTCATGATTCAATTTTAAGTTATAATTAAAAAAATTATATAATAAACCAGTTCATTGGAGATAACAAGCACTAAAATTTTTTTACACAATAGTACATATTTATATTTGGCTGTCTTTGCTTTACCCAGAGGAATAGAGAGCTAAATCCTAGATTGTATGCTGTTAATAAAATAACTAAATAAAATAAAAACTTTCCCCTGAGGAAAATACTTATTCGAACTTCTGTTTTGTAAAATAAAGAAAATTTAACATTGTTATTATCTACAGATTTGTTTTCTGCTATAAAAAATGTAGGGTCAAGAACCCAACAGTAAAAGAAGCAAAAATTCAGTTTGATAAAAACACGGGTTCTTATTCAGCAATTGTCCATTTAGTGCATGTTTTTGGAATATTCAATGTTCATTAAAATGGAGCTTCAAACAGAAAATATAGGTCGTATAAATGTATACAAAAAATTATATTTGAATGCATATAAAAAACCCAGTAATTAAATATACTAATTTTAAAAATCCAGTAAATGATATTCCTCACAACCAGTAGTTGGAACATAGAAAAACGTTAAGTAAATGATAAAAAAATTGATTTATAGTAATAAATGCATTCTTTAAGGTAATGAAATACTTGAACATATTTATATGATACATAATTGTATTTAATTTTGCACATTGTTTAATACAAATAAAAAAGAAGTTAAAAATTGTTTTAAACAAAAATAATAATTTAATCGTATCAATCAGAAAGCGAAACTGATATAGATCGTACTGTTTTGTTCCAGCATTCCAATAAGTACTCTAAATTCATATATAAGTTCCCTTGATTTTATACTTGTTTAAAATAGGTATATTAACAAAAGAGCACTCAATGGTTTATAAAATGTATAATAAAATACCATATCATAGTAATAAATACTATGAGTAGGACGATACTTGCGATTATACCTTGACCCACTGTATGAAGTTATCTATGGTAGCCTTCGTGGTTATATATTGCTCGAATTATGTATGCCTTTTATTGTTTATTTTATATAAGCAGGAAAACCAATCACTCGGGTAAATAAAAAAAAATCAAACGTAATGTAAATAAATTCAATTGAGCGGATGAATTTATGTTCTCGATTTTTTTTTTTTTAATTATTTATTTATTGTAATTTACAACTGTACAAAATAATACAATAAGTAAATGTGTAGTATGTTTCATATACGCTTGAAAATCTTGGGAAGGAACCACCCATTGGTGGTACTTCAAACATTAATTTAAACTAGAAGGTCTCGTGGCCATCTTCTTTTCAGACGCCTCGGAGGATTATCAGGGATTGTTAAGGATGAAAGATTAAGAATTAATGGGTTAGGATGGTTAAGGAGTTTGGAATAAAAAGACGCATATCTGGTTTGGGTCAAATCTGCAACGAATGGGATGTTAAGGTCTTTATGAATGAGTTTATTTGTGACGTAATAAGGAGCATCAAGGATTCTACGTAGGATTTTGGATTGTAACGATTGGATGCGGGAAGAATTTGATGGTTTGGTGGAGCCCCAGAGCTCAATTCCATATGTCCAAATTGGTCTGATTATTGTAGTGTATACTAATTTTTTGTAATGAATGGGAAGTTTAGAGCGTTTGTCAAGTAAGTGTTGTAGCAATCGGAATCTACGAGCAGTTTTTTGTCGTTTCAGTCTTGTGTGTGGATTCCAAGTAAGTCTCTTGTCAAGATGGAGTCCAAAGTATCGAATCTGTTCAACAGGCGTTAGTGGTATATCTAGAAAGGATACTGTAGGACAGGAGGGTAGAGGTTTACGACGGAGAGTGAAGGTGATCTGGTGGGATTTGTCAGGATTTATTTTGATACTCCAGTTTTTACACCATTCTTCAATAGATGTTATGTGTGCCTGTAGTGTTTGTGATGCATTAGTTGGGTCGTTGTCTACAGAAGGTATACATGTGTCATCAGCGTATGTTGTTAGCACTGTGTTAGGGTGGGTTGGGATGTCAGCTGTATAAACCGTATAAAGAATGGGACCTAAGATACTACCTTGAGGAACACCGGCGGACTGAGAAAAGAGAGACGAGTAGGCTTGGTTATGATTTACTGTAAAGGTTCTATCAGTGAGGTAGGAGCGGATTATAAGGAAATATGTTGGGGGTAGGAATTGACGAAGTTTATAGAGCAGACCTGGATGCCAGACTCGATCAAAAGCTTGTTCAACATCGAGGAAGACTCCCGTGCAGTACATACCGCGCTCCAATGTGGAAGATATGACATCAACCACTCGATGACTCTGTTGTATGGTAGAATGAGATGTTCTAAATCCAAACTGGTGGTCAGGAATAACATGATGTGAGTCAAGGATTGGATAGAGGCGTTTTAATAAGAGTTTTTCTAGGATTTTGCCCATAATGGGCAGGAGCGAAATAGGACGGTAGGAAGATGGATATTCAAGTGGCTTGGAGGGTTTGGGGAACATTTTTATTATAGACATTTTCCAAGGGTCAGGGAAATAGATGTTCTCGATTTAAAAAGAAAAAACGGTATAAAATCCGTTTATGAAATTTATTGTTTAAAACTGAGATATTGAAATATATTACATCACAATTATGAAAAAATATAGTGAAAACGTTAATATAAGTACATGCTTGGTGATTTCTAAAACTTGCTAAACCAGTTTCTCATCTTTGACTTAATATAGAAGTTGTTTTCCTTTTCTTTATTTATTTAGATCGTAATAATAGTATAAATATAAATTTGTTATTATTATTTATTATACAACATTATAGTATTACGATAAATTAGGTAATTAAGTGGCTTCTACAGCTATATTATTTTGGTATTTAGATAAACTGTACGTTTTTTGGTAGGTTTTAACCTAATATCTAGACAAAGATATTAAAAAAAAAAACGCCCTCTTACTCTCAAATTGTTACTTATTAATTCATTATTAATTTTGAAGTGATATTTAGTTATCTAGCTGGGATACCTTGTTATTAATAAAATACGCTCTGAATATAAATTGCTAGTTTTATAACAGAATCTCATGATGCTAATGGTAATTAGTTAAAAACGACATGAAAATAATGAATATTATCGTAAGTGAACATGAAGAAGTTGGCCCGGGGATGCGGTAAAGAAGAAACAAAAAAATTGTTTTGAATTATTTAATTGCCAAAATTATATCCCACATTGTAAGAGCTTCATTAGGGCTAAAAATATGCAAAACAATTAAATGTTGAAAACGTAGGAGAATTAGATAAAAATAAACTAAACTAAGATGAAGTTAAAAATGAATGAATGAGAAACTAAAGAAAAGGAATGAGAAACATCAATTGGTATATATACAAGAAAAATAATATGGAGTATTACAGAAGACGGAATAACACGTAGAAATAGAAGAGTAGATATAAGAGAAATAAAAAACAAAAATAAGAACCACGCAGTATGTACTATTTTATTTTTTTATTTCTTTTATGTATACTTTTCTATTTTTATGTTTTTGAGTTATTACGTCGTCTGTTCATTTTAAATCTAATACTTTATGTTTTAAGTTATGTTTATCTAATACTAATACTTCTTTTGTTTTTTTTTATACATGTCACCATTACTGTACTAATTATCTTCATTTCCTTTTCATCATTTTTATATAATATTTACATCAATTCCACTATAGTTTAGTTGTCGACACCTTATTCTCTTATATTGTCTTCATAGTATTAGTTGTTATGTATCTTTTTAGCCCTGATGAAGCCCTAAATGGTGAGAAATGCGAAATGTTGGGAAATAAACAGTTGAAAACTATTTTTTTGTTTACACATATAAATAGTTGACCGTATAATTTCAAATTATGAGGAAGATGATCAGGGTTGCGGTCAAAAGAGAAACAAAAATATTTTCTACGTTTCGCACCATTTTGTAGAGCTTCATCCGGGATGTTCAAGTTGATAGCTTTAGTGACTTTTTGAGTCAAAAAGTCTGACCATCTTCTCCATATTTTTTCGTCTCTTCTTGACCCCACTAAAAACCCTGACCATCTCCTTCATTAAAAAAATATATCATTGGTAAACTAGCATATTATTTTTAGACTTAAACAGAATCTATTTAAATATATAACTTCATAATTTTATAAACATGGATCAAGTTTTACAAGAGGTCACGGTGTTTGCCTTTAGTATGATGTACTGCCTTAGTTTTAATTTAAATAATTCAGTTCAGAATAAAGCTTTACATTTGAGGTATAGTTATTTTGCTAATGATATAATGAATGAAGATTTAACAAACACTCTAAATATTTGTAATTTACAAAGAACAATAATAAAACAACCTATGATTCCGCCTGAAAAATTGTAAAACCATGAAGGTCAAAAGCGGTGAGAATTAATTTATTTTTGGGTCAATTTAATGCACAAACATTATTAATATTTTATCTCCTCTACATTGATATACAAGGGATAGTACATTTTATTAAAAAAACACCCACCTCAATCTCATAAAAACATTTTTTCTCTCTTTGAGAATTAGAGATTTGTCAGTTGCTTGGTTTTTAAAATTCATGATAGTGATTTATGATATTTTTCGTTTTAAAAACACTATTAAAATTTCTATCTTTACAACAGAACAATATAATATATAATAGCATTTCAACAACAAATAAATTAATTTAATTTAAAAAAAAAAACTCATAAAACCAGAAAATGAAAATAAATTAATTTTGAATGAGGAGAAGATGGTTGGGAGTGCGGTCAATGAAAAACACAAATAAGTTCGATTAACTTATTTTAATGTGCCAACGTTTCGTTTAGAATAAAAATAAGTTAATCGAACTTATTTGTGTTTTTCATTGACCGCACCCCCAACCATCTTCTCCTCATTCATCATCCACGGTCAACTATCTCTCATAATTATAAATTAATTTTAGCCAATATTTCTACCATATCTAATAAAACTTCTGAACCCTTCTGTTTTATCATACTGTTTCAACAGTTCAGTTATTTTTTCAAAATCATCGCCCGGATTATTTTTGGTTTCATTCCAACCAGTTGGACTATTAATAATTGGCATAACCTTCGCAATGCTGCATTTAGTAACGTAGCTAATAATTCATCCCATACCTCTTAACGAACAAAATTAGACGGATCTAGTAATGGGTTGTTTAATAATTTTTATCAAAATATTCCGGATTAAAACCAATGTCAAGATCTAAATCAGTTTTTCGTTGTTATTAAAAATATATA
>NW_027106583.1:548257-567567 GCF_000696795.3 Halyomorpha halys
ACACACACATATAAACAAAAGGAATACTAGTTCAAATATGTAACATGAAATTTAATGAATTTCTGATGACGTTGTCACAAGGAGCAGCTTAAACACTAGCAAGACTGTTAAGCAATCAGATCATTTTCTCCCAAAAAAGTCTAGAATATGAAATAATTAAATATCGATTTAATCCCAGATAAAACTAAAGGTATAAAGTTTCTTTTCAAAGATGGTAGTAAATATTACTAAATAAATTAAAAATTAATCCTGACAACCAATTCTCCAAAAATAAAGTTTGGTTGGATATTATTTATGATATGGATTTAAAGTTTTCGGCGCATTTACATAAAATAATAAAAGCAGCAAGGCTCAAACATGGATTTATCTACTATTGCGATTTAAACCTTTATTATATAAAATTATGATTCGACCAAGTTTAATAAATAGACCATAATCTTCTCAGTTTCCTCGCAAATTACGCTGTGGTCTACTGCCATTTTAAACTAATTATTTTACTAGTATCTTATTTTTCGATGAAAAATGCTAAAGGTTTTTTTCTTGTTTGCTCCTAGTAACTAAAAAATACAAAACCTTAAAAATTTCACTTCCATACTTCCCTAACTTTTTTTTTTTTCAAAATGTCCACTAAATAGGTGGTGAATAACTCTATTATTTGTTTCAAAAGAATTTGGCTCTTCGTTTTTAAACAATTTTCCAAGCAGCCGCGCAGAGTACTTTTAATTATGATTTTAAAAATAAATTATAACGAGGCAGTGAAAAGTTGTTTTTTGTAAGGTAAAGAAAAATATTTTACAAAGAAAAAGTAATCTTTCAAAACTTGAAATAGTTTAATAATATTAATATGAAATAAAAACCATGATGACTGTATAGTTCAACTACAAGGGTAGAATTGCGGAATAAAAAAATCTATTAATTACAAAATGATTTAAAGCAAAATCAAAAATTGTAAAGTCATATAAAACTTCAAGAAACTAAAAATTAAATCTGCACTTGAAGTCATATAAAAAGAGCTGTCACTATCTTATAGATCTATTTAATTAAAAATAATATTCACATTTATGTGTACTAATAAAAAAGGAGATAATTTAATTGAGTCATAAGTCAAAATAATGTAATCCTTCTTCCTCAGTCTTAACAGTTTGACTTTGACTTATTACAAACAATATACTTAGAAACATTACAAATTAAAATATCTTTTATAAATATTCTCACATTTGGCAGGCAAACCAATATTATCACATAATTAATTATTATTACACTGACTATATAATCAGTTCTGGCGACATTCAAATAATGTAGTCTAATACCACTTTCCCATTGTGTATTAGACAGTTTAAAATTTAAAATTAACTACGTTTTGAATTAAAATGATGGATATTTAGGAAATTAGGGACAACATGGTGTGATAACACCTCACATTTCACAAAGCAAAAATTATCGACTTCATTATTATTGTTCACAGACAATTACGTGCCATTCCCGCGACGTGGCAGTTGTAGTCTCAAGTGGACTTTGTTAAGAGACATTTTCAGAAGCAGAATACATGCTTAAGAAAGGCTTTTTAAAAATGTAATTCTGGACTAGACGGTCCAGTGTTAATTTTGTAATAGATTTCAGATTATGATGAAAGTTGGAGATGACACATCGTTGATTAGTTAAATATCACAATATCTTGTCCTCCTTTAACTTATACAGAACTTCGTTTCAAGTGATATACTATAAACATTACAACAAACATTTTTTTGTAGCATTATACGCTATAACCAAAGACACTATTAGATTGATCTTATAATTATTTTTACCTAATTTTAAAAAAACATAAGAAGGTACTTTTGGATCACAGTCAATAGTACCATCCCTCCGAACGTCAACTTATCAGAAATTAAAAATTCAATTATGGAAAGCAAACTTATAATTTCAAAAGCTTTCTCGGAGATCAGACTTGCGGTGACAGTTCCCTGTTTCAAAACCCGCTGTTGCGTCCATTCCGGTGACGAAATGAAGCATAAAGAAAACACCTGCGAATCCTTATCTTCGTCCTACGCTCTTTTCGGCCGAACTGGACGACTATTTGGGGAAACTTGAGTTAGATATAGTTTAAAATCATGAGATAAATTCGAACCTGTTTTTTTGCAATGTTTTCTTATGAGAAATCAGAAAAACAAGAAAGATAAGATCAGCGAAAGAGTTTTCTGTGGATTTAGAAAATATAATACAGCGGAATTGATCCAAATAGTTGTCAATATAACAAATTATGTAACCAATTCTAGTGGTTTGTTTAAATGAACGAATGCCTGTTAAAAGTTTCACATGCAACAAGAAACATGCCCCAGTATACACTTCAGTTTAATATATCTGTATATTTATGAATATTTATTCCTTGCTACAAATAATGATAAAATGAAGGTGTTCAAACTGATAAAAGAAATATGTATAAATATACACTGAATACACACGGATACAAAGTAGATATCTTTGTAAGCACTAGTGCAATTTAAATGATTTAAGTTTTTGTATTATAAATAATTTCCTTACATTTCAAAGGGCTGGAATCATGGAAATGTATAGTTTTGAGTTTTTCAAAAACGTGAATTTTTTTAGGGATATTAAAAATATTTTTTCCTAAACCAATCAGAATCAGAATTTTTTAAAACGAGCAATAAAACAGGCACAGCATTAGAAGAACAAAAATTGATTGATGGTTTCAACTTCATAGGAATTTCTGAGATATAGTACAAATGCATAGCAGACTCACTGAAATATCTCTTATGCGTCATGAATGGGTATATCTTGCTCAAGACTATATGTATATAGTATATGCTTATGCCATGTAATACAAGTTGAAACTAAATTCAATATGTAATATAATTTATACCGGGCCAGAAGAGAGAGAGATATCATTATAGCCTACTTAGTGCCTCGTAGTAAATAAAATATTACTTGAAGAATTACTTACTCATAAAGTAAGGTAGATTTCAAAAATGTGAAATAAGATGAAATGTTTAGAAAAATTTACGTCTCATAAGAAATTTGAAAATCAGGGTAAATAGTTTCATTTCGATTTAGTTACCCAAAATTATCTTTCTTCCTCTCTCACCACAATCTCCAAATACGTGTGATCCATTTTAATTTTTTTTTCAATTAACATTACCTAATTTATTAAGTTTTTTTTTACCTTCTATCCAATATAGAAATATTAATGAATAACTATAATTAATAAATTATTAGAAAATAATTCCACAAATAATATAAGACTAATTAAATTGTAGGAAAATAGTCCGATTAGCATAATAAGCGATAAGACTAATTAAAATTTGAGATTAACTACCATAGATTTACATCAGGGAGTCAAAATCGTGTAATGGGCTATTTAAATTTTATTCTCATCAAATTTCCGGTTATATATTTATCACAAACTTTACACGACCTTTTTGTTTTCTTTATTCTAAAACGAAATTATAATGTATGAACTTTTTATTGAAAGACGTAATACAAACTATTTCACCCCCATTTTACCCAGAACAAACATTAGGTACTGTCTTGCCGCTTTAACAGTCGTTTAAAATTCCGAGTCATGCACTGCTCCAGTTTTCTCTACTCATAAACTATCATTCTGAAAACCACGGCAACAGTTAATTCCGAAATGAAATAAATTATATTATGATTTGGACACTATGACCAGAACAAAGTACCCTTCAGGTTCAAATGAAAATATCAGCAGAAAATGGTGAAATATTTTATAATGATTTAAATTTTGTAAGTAATATAATTTTTTAAAATTAAAATAATTTTTTTTTATATAATATACAATTATATACTAATGAGTCATCATTAGTAAACTATCTCTACTAACGGCTAAACATGTTTTTAATAACTATTAAGTATTACTGTCACTGTTATATTGTGACAACTAACTACTTCAAACTTCTTACTATTTCCTCATTTATCGATAACTTACTAACTAACCGATTGTGTTAACTCTTTAAATGCAGACCCAATTAATAATATAAAAACCAGCAGGATCATGTTCTTATTAATATATTTTGATCAAATTAAATAAAAAACTTAAACACAGAAATATCAAAATGATTTTATTACTCAGCAAACTAATATCACGCCATTTATAACTTACTCGGTTCGTACGCTTATATTTAATTTTATTTTACATAAGACTTTAATAATTAGAACACATTAAAATAATAAAGGAAATATATTTTTTATTTTTACTTCCTAAAATGTTGTATGAAGCAGGAAACAGGATCTTCAAGCAAGGGTCTTCTTTTTAAGACAATTTAAGCCCAGATACAGCAAATAATAAAGAAAATGAAGCAAACAACTAATTTTACTTTATTTTCCACGCTAAATGAAAATAAAATCTTCCAAGTACATGTGCCACAATAGCTTTTCCAACATTTCTATTTAGTAGGTACATTTTATAAATTATAAATTTTATCATAGTTTTAATAAATTTGATTTCTGGTTTCAGGATAAAAATAAAATTTACTGCTGGAGCCGTGTTTGAAATATAATGTGTAAACACGAAGAACACTTTTTCGCATGTATAAGCGAGAGTAATGAATAAACTATGATCAAATTGATGCTAGATCATTTTTATATTTGTTTCAAATTTTGGGTCTCAAATATAGATGCCAAAGAAAATATGTTTGCGCAAGCATATGCAAAAATGTTAGATGAAATCTAATAAAATCAAGTGGGTATTAATCCCCACAATTCTTAACAGTTTATAGAAAATCGTTCGAATAAGATTTTGACTACATACAGAAATAGAACCAAATTTAGTTTCTTGATATCTGTAAGTAAAATACAAATGGAAATATCAGCGTCTTACGACAAACGTTTTTCAATTCGTGCACGAATACGAAGATTCCCTGTTAACAAGCTTTTCAAATCAAATAATTTAAACATACAATTTTGTTTTTGTTAAATGTAGTAATTTTATATTATTAAAACGAAAGCTACCTTTAATCTCGTCCAATTCAGGGTTCATCACCGTCGTCCGCCCACGGGATGCATCTCAGATTAAGACGCGAATCGCGCCGTCATAATAGGTGTGAACATTTTTTGGAAATTCGGTATTTAGGCTCTGTCTTTTTCATTTAGGATAAGACAGAGATGATATTAAGAACAATTTAATTGTAAATAGATATGACGAGTGTAATTAAAACCTGTCGAACCTATTCGGAGAAAATTGTAAAATAGAGTAAAATCGATTATATAAAATAGGAAGTTGAGTTTAGCGACAAAGTCGATATAACATCCCAGATTGACCTCGCTTATGTACGCAATGTCAGTTTCCGACAACTGTTTGTTTCTGAGGTAGGCCATTTACATAAACATACAAACACCATTTTGCTAAACTTGAACATTAGGACTCCAGGGACCTTAATACGCATATTTATTTGAAAATTTTGCACGATCGCATAACTTCCCCATGCTATATATTTCAGGTAAGTAACAGTAAAAATATTATTATGAATATAGTATTATTCTACATATTCAGTACTTTAGCAGCAATGCTCGCCAGTTCAATGGTCACATCATGAAGAAACTCAACAATTGATATAATCATTTGTAACCATAGATACAGCTGAAACACGACCCTATGACCTACCTTCATGAAATTGAGATCTTAAGATCTAAGCACCAGGTGAAGGTTGACCAACGACCTGCACAATCAATTGTTCTTGAACCTAGAATCGCAAGCTGGCTTTGTAATTTATACTCTAGTCCAATGTTATGAAATATAACTCTAACAGGGAAGTGATACGAAAGACTTTTATAAGTTAACAATCCTTTGGCGATCAGTTTTGGAATTTAAAATAAAACCAAATAAATTAAGAATGTAACAATATCGACATCTGTAAATTAAATTTATTTTCTGTAAAGAATATTAATAATTTTAATAAAGTGCAGCGGTTCGATTCCAGGTCACTCTCACGTTTCCTTAGGGTTAGGAGTTTATGAGTCCATTCAGACATTTAAGTATAAATAAGTAGCTACTAGTGGACATAAAAAGTGCATCCTAAAAAATTATAGCCAAGTAAAGGCAGATATTCGATATCTAACTCTTTACAATAACCAAAACATAAATAAAAAGTGTTATATATTTTTAATATTCTGGTTAAAATAATTTAATGAGTACATGACAGCCGTTCATGTAGGGACGTTGGTCTCAAGCAGAGATGGGCAAAAAGTACCTATAGTGGAAACTAATAGCTAACATTGTCATGGCTACGACCCTTATTCATGAATGAACCATTCATAAATACATATCGTATCCATGACGATATTAGGTTCAACTATAGCTAATTTTTGCCCAACTCTGGTCTCTAGTGCCTGGTTCAGATCATATTATAAAAACCAATGCTTGTTTTTTATGAGATATGTTTTATGAGATATGAGCTCAGTTTCTTGAAGATTAAGGACAGTTGTGGGACTGATACATTTTTATGAAAAGATATACTGGTACAATTCGATAATTATATGCAGTTTTTAATATGGGAAGTGCCGATTCTACAGACCAAAGAAAACCGCTCAGTACCTTGAAACCCATTATACTCGATAAATTCTCACCACTTTGACCGCTCTTGGAGAATCAATTACGTCGTTATAACTGCAACTGTACGATTTTTATAGTCAGGATTGTACTGTCGCACTAGATGATTGTACAAGTAATGTCAGTTAAGAAACTGTCACGTTAACTATCGTTCAGTTTTAGTGGTTGCAGCAAAAGTCGCAGCTACCATGGTGTAAATATTTGACAGCATTTACTGTCGTTACAGTAATGTAGCACTGAGCCTGGCGCTATAGTTGACAGTACAACAACTAGCAGTGAACCAACCTTAACAGCCACGTTTAACTATTGTATGTATAGGCCTTGACACTGAGCTGACGGAAAATTTCAACCTTGCCAATTGTGTTGATGATACGAGGGAAAACAAAATTCTTATATATTTGCAGAAAAACTTAAAATTGTACCTAAAAATAGATCTACCCCGAGCCCCAAAAATAATCCGCCCAAGCACCAAAAATTTGATATTTTATATATAACATAATAAAAGTTTATAAATTACATAATATTTTGTACTTGGTACAATTTCGCTGACTTATACAATTCTTCCTTGCAATTTTTTCCCATTAGCTCCTATTTATCACTAACAGCCGTACCCAGTATGGAACAACAAGTATTAGTGATTGTCCTTAATAATTTACATTGTTTTGTTTAAGAATTTATTATTAACTTCATTATGAAACAGGGCTGAGATGGACCAAACGAAAGGAGACTTGTACATTCACTTCCCCTTATCATAGGGCACGAATATCATCACAAACATTCAGATGCTCTACGATCCGATCTAATCCATCGGTTGCGCAACTAGTGATTAATGACCGGAAGTCGAAGGTACTGACTACACCCACGTGATATACAGCTGACTTGATTTATTGTACTTCCTTCTAGGGTCCACAGCCAAGTCGATCGCAGAGTCATCATCGAAGGTCGAGTTCGAACAGTCACGGTGGCTTTGGATTAATATTCCCAACTCGTTATAGTGAAATCCTCCAGGAATAACAACTATAGATAGGAAATAGTTCCGAGAACATCTCGAACAATGAGTGCTCAAATGAAGATGTTCACGATGAGATCATTTATTTGGTTACAACTCTTCAGATAATTTATGCTGTAGTCATTTCAAACATGTATTTTCCTTGAAGGCGTATAAATCGAGTTTTCGTTTTGCATAATACAGTAATTAGCTGTGGAAACACCGCTAGAATACCACTAAATATATATATTTAAATTACATACATAAAATGAATAAAGAGCTCTCTCTAAAAAAGTTTAAATGACATTTCTTGAAAGATTTCTACATTTTAAAGAAAGTCTTACTTTTGAAAAAAATTAAAACATTTTCAGTTCTGACACGCTCGAGAGTCTTCGCTATGGATTAAGGGATTTATTAATATCTTTAATAACTTAACGATCAGTTTCATATTTTAGTACCAGTTATAATAGGTCAGGAAAAAGCTTTTGTCAAATCGATACATTTTTCCCAGTAGCTCCCAAAATGTTGAATAATCTTTTAGTTTGATGCAAATCATATCTCTTGGTATTTCTAAGAACCAAAAAGTGCTTTGACTAATGAATTTTAAGAGCACTAATATAGTCATCATGAGATAAGTTAAAGGTTGAAGCTTAGCTCAAAAGAATGAAAAGTAGTAATGATTTTATTTTATATTAATTCAATTAGAATGGGCTTTCAAAAATATATATTAATTTAAAGTTATTTAGATTTTTCACGCTATGGTTACAGAAGAGAGATCTTTTACTATGGTTAATTTGAAAAAAAAAATTATCCACGTATTTGGTTTCTCTTATTCACGAAGGCTAATTGTCAATTATACTTACATTAAAGGAATTATGGGTATTGAGGAAGTGAGGACATGAAAGCCAGTCACTTTACTAATAAAAAAGTTATAAACATTCAGATAAGAATTTTTAAAAATTATATACGTCTAATAGTAATAATAATTTTCAAAACTCATTACTAATAGGTAAAACAAAATAACTAGTTCAAAATGTGTTACTTACATTACATAATAACAAAGCTATTAAGGGTGTGAAAACAATTGGAAAAAATCTTATTTCTAAGAATACGAGAATATTTAAAAAAAATAAAACTTATTGTCAATATGAAAATTGTGTAGTGGCAACCTTAATTGTTGGCGGTGTGATTTAGAGCAATGAATAATTTGGTTTTTTCATATGTCTTACATCTTGTGTCTCTAGCAATTCACGCTAAATAATACATAAAACTAATGTTTTACTGAAAAAACTGAACATTACGAATTTTTTGTTTCAGTGATTTATTCCGATTTCAGTAAGCTAAAATCTATAAGGATAAGTATTTTAATCAGTGTTACTATCAATAAAATTTTGATAGTTACTGTTTTTTTAATCATCATCATGGAGAAAATAATTTAAGGATTATGATGTTGATATGAGTACTCTTTGAGTCATAGACCCAACAATAAAATCAAAAAATATTGTAGTATATTAAAGGACAAAATTGATACAAGGAATCCATCAGGATTAATATATAAAATTCCCAGCCTAAATTGTCCAGCTATATATATATATATATATAGGTGAAACAAAGCAATTATTGGGTGACAGAATTTATAAACACAATAATGATTTCAAAAACAAGGAGAGGGACAGCATGCAACCAAAAACCAGCATATTTTTGATTTTGAAATTACAAAGATTTTAAAGAAAATAATACATTCAAACAGGAAAATACTTGAATCCATTTACTAATCTGAAAATATTAATTACACAGTGTTTCAAAACAGATACAAGAAATTTTAACCAATACTATGCAGAAATATTAAGTAAAATTAATTTATGAAAAATATGAGATAAATTAAATATTGATAATAATAATTAATCTTTATAAGAATTTTACTAATAAAATAATGAGGAAAATTAACAAAAATATAGTTATAATAAATAATTTTAATGCTTGACCTGAGTGGAGAGGAGGTTACAAGCATTGTTGTGATAAATATTAACAAATAAGTGACTGTGATAAAGAATTTTAATTTTTAATGTGAAAATTGACTAATTAGGTAATTAGACACAATGTAGGATATAAAAAATATATGTTTACCTAATTTTTTAATGTTTCTTAGAGAAATTTTTGAATTGACCTGGGCAGAATAGCCTGCATGAAGTAGTGTTTTTAAATTATTTAGTTCAAAAATTGTATTAAGGTAAGATAAATTATGAATAATATTGATAAGTATTTTGAATTGTTGAGAATCATAGATGTAATAAAAGCTGTTTTGTGATAGATTGTCCCTGAGGATGGCCGATGAGGCTGAAACGTCAGACTTGTAAAGAAAATAAAATGCTTTGAAAATATAAAGGATAAAATTTAAATTATTTATTTAAACAACATTAACCAGTCTCAAGAATATTTAAGTATTTAAGATTATAAATAAAATAGAGATAATGTTTTAATTCAGTAATTTAAAAAAATAAACATTAGCAAAAAAATGTTTAGTAGCAAAATTGAGTAATTAGATATCAAGAACAAAGGGATAGTATAGTATGTCATATTAAAATAATGTATTTTCGTAACTAAATACGTCATTGGTTTGCATTGGGAGAAAAGAAAAAAGAAGAAACAATTCATATTTTTATTTCCGATTTAGTGAATTTTCAGTATTCTTGTTTGCAAATAGAAATTTAACAAGGCGCTTTCATTTTGACTAGTTAAAATAATTAGTAAGCAGTGATCCGTATTTGCACCTATGCATTTTATAGGGGATTATGCAAAAAACTTTCTTGGGTTTTCCTCCACAGCAACCCTCTCTACCGGGGGCTCACCGCAACGAAGACTTTCCTCAGAGGCCAAAGAGATTTAACGGTCTGACAGCAGAGGCAGCCGTCCATGGAGCAACCACAATCCAATGAACTTGAAATATTTCAAGAACGAACGACTTTCACAGTCACAAATGTTGCTTATACCGGAAAATCGTCACTTGTCTCATATGGTACTTCTGCGAGAACTGGAATTGGTCACAAGCTATTACTGAAAGGAAACCGTTCCAGACCATTTACCAAAGGAAAAACTTTACCGAGCGTCGCGTGACGTCGCGCTACCGCTTCCGTATTATTTTAATTTTTTAAACGAACTTCCTCCCAAAACTTCGTAAATTATTTTCATAAAGAAGGTATATGATTTACTGGATTGAGCTATTTCCGGAGTTGCTGAAAATAGGTAGTCCGATAAAAAATGTATTCAGTGAAATATATACAAAACAGATATTTCATCGATCTTTAAGCGAATGTTCAACCAGCCATTCTGCAATTTAGCTGAATCGGTAGTATAATAGGAAACTCAATCAAATACACCTCTATTAAATATCCATGTTAGCACCTGTTAAAGCCACCTCAAATCGACTATGTATTTTTATTGGAAGGCTTTAAAATGAACAAACAACAAACTGGTTCGGATTAAACATTTATTTGGTCAATTTAAACAATTGAAAACTAAAACTAAAATAAACAAAAGATGACTAAGAGAATGAATACAAGTAAAATAAAAAAAAACAAATTTTAACAAAATAAAACTAGCTAAATAAATTATGAAGAAAAAAATAAACTAATTAAAAAAAAAAATACTGTTCGACAAAAAGTTGATACACTCCGATAGGTCAGAGGAAGAGTGCTGCCGAGATGAGTAGGTCGCAGCTCTGTAGCAAAATACACCGCTGCAATGGGCCGAAGTTGGTGTAGTGGCCCATCGAAAGTCCAAATATCCAAAAGTCAAGATGACCACACTAGCACTTATTAAGGGCTGACAGGGTCTAATTATTTTAATGTATTAGGCTATGTTAACTAATTAACAAAAATTTATATTCAAGTCAAAACGCAGATAAGGTCTGGTTTCGGACTGTAACATCTGTTAGCGCACTCAAAATGTCAATAAATAATACTAAAATGAACGCAGACAGGGCTGGTTACACAGGTCATGGCCACTAATTAGCCAGAACACATATTAATAGTCAAAAACACAGAAAAGTGTGGTCCAAACTGTAATGACTACTAAAACACTCAAAAAATGTCTAATAAAATAACATCAACCAAACGCAGACAGGGCTGCTTAGACGCTATCATGGTCACTAATTAGCCAGAACTCCATTAAAAACAAAGATGGTCTGCCCGTTGCTTGGCAACGTCTTAGCGACGATTATCGACCCTTAGCAACTATCTCTATTACTCATTATAGCACACAAATATAATTACATATTTTTCTTTTCAAATAACTAAATCCAATTAAAATCATATAAATAAAAATAAATGTAATTAAATTAAACACTAATAAAACTCAAATACAATTTACAAATTATTATTATTTACAATATATATAATGACGTTAACAGCATCTAAATAACGTTTTATGTATAAGGAAAATGGAACACATTTATGTTTATTCGCAATTCTAATTAGATGGATCATTTCTTAATGACATGGTAATTTTGGACTAAATGGCTGCGAAATATCTAACATAGTGACTATAATACGCGTACCGCTCATACAAACAAACCTTGTATACGAGATCGTTGACTTAGAAAGTGTAATAATTTCATTGAGTCACGGCCGCCAACTGTGGGGTGCAGTAATCGTTTTGACCTTAGCAGTGACAACGAAACCGACTCCAACTTAAGTCAATGTCGTGATTGATTTCTGATAATGAAGCGAAACTTCGGTCTGTAATTTATTTTCTGTTAACAATTACTCTTCTCATTATTCATTTCAAGAGCCAGTTGTAAGTCAAATAACTATAAACGTAATTAGGAAAATTCTTACAACTATCAATGAATTATATAATTGAGAAACTGAGCGATATAGCAATACAATTGATTAAATAAAATATTTTTGAGGCCTGAAAAGTTGTTAATTTGAATAAATACGAAAATAATTTTAAACATTTAGGAGGGAAAAATTAAAATAAAACTTATAATTTAATAATAGTTAGAATAAATAAGGCATAATTTACTTATTGATTTAATTTCGAATTCATATTTAAAAATGCAATATCTAAGTATATATTTTAAATTAGACTTCTAGTTTCAAACCCAGTTAGATATAATTCTGAAAATATTTTAGGAATGCGAACAAAACATTAATTTAATTTTCAAAATTATATGAAAACAATCAAACCAAATTGATGTCCTAATATACAATATTTACAAATATAATTCAATATGATCCTTTGCAATAATTCTGCTCCAGAAAATAATTCAAAAACTGATTTAACTGAGTTTTAAATGTGACACTCCATACATTCAGGCCCGCTGTCATAGTTAGGGCCCCTCTCACTTAATATTTCATTTGTTTTATTTTTGTCAATAATAATAATAATACATGGACTTTCATTCATTACGAAAACATTGTATTACTAATTATAAACAACATACATATTTGAAAAGTGTAAACTTGGTTATATAATTTGGATTTTTTAGTTGACTTAAAGGTTCTACACGGTAGTCAAACAATGACAAATTCGCGCGTGTGCAAGCGTCTGCACTGACCCATTGGGTATCAGTATTTGGGCACAAACCAAAGGTTGCTTGTGCTGGATACACACCTTTGATTCGATTTAGTTGTCTTAGAACTACCAACTGACAAATGTTTGAGCTCAAATTTTTGTGTTTTAATTAATTAAAGAATTTCCTTAATCTTTGGATACACCATTAACTCTTGCTTGCCTATTTTAAAATTCCATCAACTCGGTCTAAATACTTTTTTTTAAAATCTTGTAAATTAGTTTTCACCAGCAATACTTTTTTATTAGTCACAGCAAAAATATAATTTTATAAAGTCGCTCAGGGATTAGGCGCAAGTCTATCGTTCCGAAATCTGCGAGCGGTGCCGGTTCGAATCCGGCCTTGGGACGTTGACTTTTCCATTAAGTGGCGGTCCCACAAAATGAAAATCTTGACCCCCAACCTTGGTTGGAATAGGTTGGTCACCTATAGATAACTAGGCAAACATCGCCTTCAACGTGGATTGCCTTAAAAAAAAAAAATACATTATGTTGGCTAATAAAATAAACAAGCATTTGATAAACAATCTAAAACGAAGGTAGCAGTTATAAGTTATGTAAATACCATTTCTAAGAATATTTATCATCTACCACGTAATGTGCTGGTATTTGTGTTTCATTTCATTTCGCATACTTTTGTTTTGTTCTTTTTTATAATGAGAAGGGATTAAATCGAATTTAATAGCCGATAAAAGTCAAAAGAAGAAAACAAACGTGTGGACGTTCGTTTCCCTGATGTTGGACTTGCATAAACTTAGAAACGCAACCACTGTAGTTTATTTTCCCAGTTACAATGTTTATGACATAAAATTACTGGCCATATTTAGATAATCAGATCAAAACTAATAAACCAAACATAAGGGAAAGTAGTAGAAAGAAAATTTATGATATCAACATTGCAAACCTATGTACTGCCTTCAAGTATACAATTCCAGACCACAAGATAATCACAGCCAGCTGCTAAGTGCTCAAGATCGAATTCACTTTCTAATCGCTACATCTAATTTCTAATCAGCAGTTTCTGCGTTCGATCTGAGAAAACTTCCAAAATTAATGCTTAAAGAAAGTTTAGTCTGTCTCATCAATGTTTCCCAACGTTTTTAGAGTTCCGATACATCAATGAGATTAAAATATGTTATCATCTAGAAAGTAGATAACTGAAATCTCAGTAATGGCCATACCTTGTCAATTCCGACAAGGTAACAAACATTTCATGGGACCAAAATATCGAATCTCTCCATTATGTAAAGCTAACAGGGGAAGCTACAGGCGTGGGGAAACCAATATCCATGTAACGGTTTTGTGCTAGTAGATCGAAAAATATTAAATATGTGTCGTAGGGTTTTGGTTAATGCGCTGTAGGAGCCGGAAAAAATTGTGTTAATCTTTTATGTCTCTTCTTCCTTTTCTGAGTTTGGATTTAACATTTAATACCTATACATCTGTTTTTTTGAAAAAAATATATTGCTGGTTATATTAAATTACTTTAAATTTAAACGAAATCTCAAAAGTAAAGTAGAATATTTTTGAAATCAAAATTTTTTGAGGAAACCGAAAGTCAGTTAATTTTTTAGCGTTCTTAAAAAATAGCAAAACAAATTTTCATAGAAATAAAAAAATAGTAATTTTGCTTTACTTTGTTACACCGATCTAGACCGAACCAGATATCAATCCTTCCATTATAAACTACCTAGCCTCTCAACTCCCAACCCCATTAGTTTCTAACCTTGCTTCCTCTTTCATTCCTACCAATCCTCCGAGGCGTCTGAAAAGAAGAAGGCCTTGAGATCTTATATTATAAAAAATGTTTTTAGAGTACTACCAATGGGTAGTTTCTCTACATGCCTGTATCATACCATTATGATCTTACTTCAAATTGACTTGTTGTATTTAATATAAAGTTGTAAATATCAATCAATAAATTTAAAAAAAAACATTTTTCGACGGATTTTTCATAACTAATCTTGTACATACATAAATCTTCATAAAATCATTATATTTTATTTTAATTTCTAAGTGTTAATCTAAGTAAAAAGATACAACCCAGTATTAGGTATAGGTATATGTTCAAAGAAAACATAACTTGGAATATCGACAAAATCTTCAATTAAGCTCCTTTCATATAGATGCCCTGACAAACCATACTCAATTTCATTTTCAATCCAAATTTTAATTCTAATTTTTTTTTTGGTTAAAATTCTTAAATTAAATTTAATCTATCACTAACGATTAAATAATTCTTTCTTCGAAAGGGAACAAGATTAGATTTTATTCGCAACGAAGGATCCGAAATTCTTTCATGTAACAAAATATAACCGTCGTTTAACATGTACGAACATCACTTTTGTCAGTTTCTTTTTTCATTGTGACTAACTTACCATGACCGGTAAAAGTGTATTTATTATTTCACAATTTTATTTAAATACCATTATGTCGATTCTATTATTGGTTCAATATGTTAGATTAGAAGATGGCCACGAGACCAGCTAATGTAAAATGTCATTAGAGTGCTACCAATGAGTAGTTTCTCTACACGCCTGTAACACTCCAATTTAACTTAGACCAGATTTACTAAATGTATTATAATGTACAATTGTAAATAGCGATAAATAAACATTAAAAAAAAAAAAAATGTTAGATTATTTTTTCAAATAACATCTTCCTTTCACGATTACATCAGTCTGGATAGATCAGAAAACAACATGGAGAGATCAGCAAATGTAGTAATAATGAAATTATGAGCCCATTTCTTATTACTGCAACATGTCAGGAACTTAAAAATAATTCCTGGGAATATAAGAACCAATGATGAATTTAATATAAGACTCTTTTACATCAAAAATAAAATTTCTGCTTATCAAGTTTTGAAATTAAAATGAGAGATTCTTTATAATGACCTGACAATTAAATCCACTAATAGCACCAAAAAATTCCATTTTTTCAAAGTTCAAAATAAATTAGATCTTTAAACTTACTGTTCAAGAAGTTTAGGCTCACGAAATCTGACTTTTAAATTATATTTCCAAAATACATGATACTAAATTAAATTTAAAATATTACAATCAATCCTTTAAAAAGATAAGACATTTTAATGCACTTGAGGAAATCTGTACATTAAATTGGGTTCCATTTCTGTTGGTTGTTTCGAAGGATCTTTTCATGTTTAAATATTACCTGGCATGCATTTTTTGAACAAAGTTATAATTTTAGTACTAATGACCGTTCACGGTTTATTCGGAATTAACTCTCGTGAGGAGGAGGGACTTTCAAAGATAAAATATTGAAAAAGAGTGACAAACAGATCGGTTTACGCGAGAGGTCTCAGTAACTGTGGATTATTATAATGGGTTTTTTTGTATATTCAACACAATTCCACATTATTCAGTAAAATTGAGAGTTTTCACATTTTTTTTTTCGATTGAACTTTGTAAATTGAAACATGGATAAGTACACCATTTATGAGTAAGAAAATCATTTTCTATCTATTTGTCAACCAGCTAGCTGAACATTAGAACTTAAAGTTGTTTTCATTCTACATAGAACTTTTTCCAAGACGGTCATTCTTGGCGGAGAGGGTACTTGCTAGTGATAGTGCTAGAAGCATTTGAAAGGTACTTGAAAGACCGTGAGAACAGCCTTCAAGTACATCAGATACCACGGGCAAGGGCCACTCCTCCAGGACCAGGGAGAGCTCTAGGTCGGTTCCGAAGGATGAGAGGGTGAAGGCACCTAGGCACGGATTCATCATTTTTTAAGGTCACAACCATGGTAAATGCTTTAATTCCATTAAAGCAATAAGTTTAAAAGACTGACTAAAGTATTATTTACTCATATTAAAAAATTTAAATCAGTGAAGTGGTAAAACGATCTACACTAATTTGAACGCCAGGATTTTAAATAATAATAACAGCATGCTAAATACAACTCATATTAACGTCAATAATAACAATATACACAAAAGGTAGACATACTCGCTTTAATCAAATAACTTGCATAATTTTTAAGTATTTGGTAGAGTAATTGAAAGATAGACAACGAGTATATCATGAAAAGTAATACATTGAAAGAACTTATTAAATGAATAAATTATTTACTTCACATGAAATAAATGGGCAATTTGATCATAATCTGAGGCCGCCGACTAGAGGAACCCAAATTAGGTAAAATATTAATTTAATTTAATGTTGAGAGACAGTTATTTATACCACTTTCAGTAATATGGTGTAGTAACTATAGAATTGACAGTGCACGGATGCTTGTGTTTACAAACAAAATATGTTAATATTACATAACATAAAAAATGAATACACAAAAATAATAGGTGCCAAATATGGCAGATATTTGGCACAACACACCCAGTATTTTTTTAGTACACCGCCAGTACAACCGCAGTATTTTTTTAGGTGTAGCAAAGGGAATAAATACTCTACTCTCCTTCAAAGCAAAAGTGAAGCAAAACGGACACTCCCAAGGTGCTTGGGTTTACGTTTAGGTTAATAGGAACGGCTGTTATAGTACAAGAGCCGGGAAGAAAAAAAGGCAGTTATCTCACCCTAATTTTTGATTACTTTAATGAAAACTAGGTATCATTACTAGTAAAAATTGATGAGTCTGCCAAGTATAGGTAGGGAGAATAAAAAATGACGGCTGTTTCAAAACCTTAAAAAAACATTAATTTTTCACTCTATATCTTAAAAACTAACAACACTAGAAAATCTAAGTGAACATTATTTAAAGAAGAGTAAATTTGCTGAAATATTAGCTCTAAAAGAGCTATTTACGTCCAATAGTTCAAGATATAGCTTTTTAAAAAGCAAAATTTCTTAAAATCTACTGAAAGATTAATAGTTAGTTAATTTATTTTGAGAAATCTATATCTCAGGAACTATGTGTCGTACAGGTGTCTATTAGCACTCAAACTAAAGCTAGTTTAATAGACTATAAAGAAGTTTATGACCTTTACCTTCGTAGGAATAGTAGTTTTCATGATATTTACTAAAATAAATTGATTTATAGTTGTTCTACTTAAAAAGCTATATCTCGATAAATATTTAACGTAAATAACTCTATTAGGGCCCATAGTTTAGCAAATTTACTATTCTTTAAATGGCGTTCTCTTAGGTTCTCTTGTGTTGTTCCTACTTTTTAAGATATAGAGCTCCGAATGAATTTTTTTTTTTTTTTATCGCTTTGAAACAGCCGCCATTTTATATTCCCTCTACCTATACTTGGCAGACTCGTCAATTTTGTCTAGTAATTAAACCTAGTTTTCAATTAAGTAATAACAAATTGGGGTGAGATAACTGCCTTTTTTCTCCTCTTGGGCTCTTGTACTATTATTACAATCCCAACTAAAACAGAAGGCTTGTATTCAGAGCCAGTGATTGGCTAGTACTCTTCACCTACTCCTATTGCCACGCCCTTAGTCTATCATAAGTGAAGCTTTCTGGCTTCACTTTTCCTGCTAGCTTAAACATTCCATTACAATCATTCCTCCAAGATATAAGCCAATAAGTCCTACTACTACAATTACTAGTAGCTTACCAATGTAAATAAGTAAAATTTAAAGAATTAAATTGCGAAAATGTTGGTATACTATAAGTAAGAATAAGGAGATATACATCATCTTATATTTTGAAAGGAATCAATTTTATTGGTTTTTGAGGACACTGTATTTTAACAACGCATTTTATCTGTTAGAAAATAATTCAATGTTTTTCATGGATTGAACTGGAACAGTAAATATCCGTGAAAAGCAGTTATTGGACTATTTCAAGTGCGTTCAACCACCACCAGAAGATCATTTTGTTGAAGAAAAGAACTGAAATTTGGTTAATTTTATATCATTAAGCTTCATATTCGTAAAAATCATGAAAGCTATGCATCTCTAGCATTATTGAACATAACGAACTCAATTAGTACTTAAAAACACTAAATAGTACTTAATAATTTATATATCCTAATATTGTACATAACATATTGGTATTATAGTAAAAATATAAAGTACTATTACACTGTTACTTAAATTGTACTAGTACAATTTACAATGTAATAGTAAATTATAATCAGGGTATAATTATGATAAATTATATTTTTTTAAAAACATTATAGACAGGGCTGGTCTTGAAATTGGGCTCCTTTCAAAAACTCTATTTGTACTTAAATACA
>NW_027106583.1:570465-574029 GCF_000696795.3 Halyomorpha halys
GTATTTAAGTTTTCTGTTAAGTTCTGAAAATTTTGTATTCTGTGTTTTCTAATTTCTGCTTTTAGTCTGTTAGTCAATTTATTGTAAAGGATTTTATCCGAGGTATATCTTGTTCTGTGCCACCTCGCTCTTGCCCGGCGTTTCACTGTTAATAATGCCTGTATGTGACGAGGTAAGTTGTTTTCTCTAAAACTTTTTATGTTCATTGGTGAAGTATTGTTAGTGATAGTAGGTCCTATCGATCTAGAAAGTATTTCGATAGCAGAGTCGATCTGTTCTTTTGTTTTTTGTGGAATTTTTAAGTCAAGTACGTTATCAAGATCAGTCCAAAAATTTGTCCAGTTTACCTGTCCTGTAACCATTGAAGGGGGAGAGGGTCTAGGAATAGGATTAGAATGGATGTGAAGTAGAACCGGGCTATGATCTAGGGTATTTGGGAAGTAAAAAATATATCAAGGATGTCGCGACGTTTTTTAAGGGATGTAGGCCAATAAGTAGGATTTTTAGGAGAGAGGATGGAGTAACTATTGGATGTTGTGACTCGGGAAAGAGTTTTACCACGAGTATTGGACGTTCTGCATCCCCACTGTTGATCTTTGGCGTTGAAATCTCCTCCAGCAATAAATCGCGGACCAAGGGACCGGAATAAGGAGTCAAGATGGCTATAGGAAAGGGAAATACCTGGAGAACAATATATATCCAGAACAATCTTAAATATAAATTAACACCATGTTTATCTAATAGTGGATAGTGTAGTTTTAATCTAAAATTAAAGTTTTAAAAATTAATGTAGTTTTAAAAAAAATAGGGTGATTTTGACTTGTAATTGATGACTTGGGCAAAATAGCCTATAAAACATTTTTTAAATTTTGATGTGAGGTGTGAATTTATATTTAAGATTGTCCTTGAGGATGTTCGAATCGGCCGAAACGTTGGACTGTTGATATAATAAAGAGTGTATTTCAGTACATACAATTTTTAAGCTCTTTTTCTAGTCTACTGAAAGACATCATTTGGAGTCAAGCTGAAGTTTATACTCTATTATAACATACCCTCATTTAGCGAAACAAAATTACATCACTGTATAAGTCATTAAATGACATTCGAAAAAGAGGCCATTTTTTTCATCTGGCAATGCCAATAATTAATGGCTTAAGTTATCACATTTCAACCCACAATATTATTTTGAGGAAAACGACCTCTTTCATTAAAATTTAGTACTGTTCTTAGTGGGTGTAGTACTTGATCAGTCAGGGATTACTAATTCTTAGTCACATCCCTATTTCTAGTGAAATAATATTTTACCGCCACTCAATGTTACAAAGTAACGTTCATAATGGATAAAAATCATTACACGCGCTAGTTATTTTCAAAAAATAATAATGTTTGTAATATTGAAGAGATATTGCAGTACCCAGTCTACAAACTTTTAGTAATAATATAAAGTACTATTATAATATATATACTGTAATAGTGAATTATAATCAGGGTCTAATTATGGTAACTTATAATTTTTTAAAAACGATATAGACAGGGCTGGTCTCAAAATTCAGCTCCTTTTATTACAATTAAAAAATAATTACCGATTCAATTGCTAGAAAACCAACAATTAAATTTGTGTCATACTCCTCAATATAAAGTCTCCTTGAATCTCTTTGGGCTGGTGCAACTGATACCTGTTACGAAATATTATTGTGATAAACTTTCCCAAAACAGACAACTGCTCAATCCGTTTTGATGATTTAGCTTTTTCAAAAGCTTTTGTCAATGACTTTTTCAAACGATGTAACACGTGACCTAAGGTGTAACCCCATTCGAATTCTATACTCTCATTCAGTTCCTTCACCTGAGATAAATACAGTTAATTCCCAGGGAAATAGATAATAATAATATTCACCATCTTGAAAACTAAAAACTACTTTCAAATAACTTGGTCTATATTATAAATCAATAATATGGCTATTTGACCATTTTGGGTCGACTTCGCTTTTGAAAGTCTTTATATGTACAAATTTGTTTCTAATCAACTGATCTAAAGTCGAATGTAATTCTAAAGTATGTAGATTCGAAAAAAATAATTAACAAAGAACTAGTGATTTATTTCAGATAACCAAAATTAAAGATAATTTAGAGGAAGATATTTTTAAAGTTCTAAATTCAAGCCTTGATTATTTCAAATAGAAAAAATCTATCTGATATTCTTGGAACGACTTTTCGTTTTAAGCTAGGCTCTTCACACAGACAAACAGGTCATTTGGTAAGATTTGGTTATATGGACTAAGAGAACCTCAAAACGTGTATTTTCAACAAAAACTTGAATTCGAAATTTTGCACGATCGCTATCCTTCTCCTTACTATATATTCCACATATCGATAAGAGAAATTTAAAAAAAAAACACATATAAATATACAATGATATATTGAATTTTTATATAGTCATTTCGTCTAGGAAAAATAGTTTTAGAGATAAATACAAAAAAAAATATTTATGTGACACTTTTCCGGTCACTAACACCAGGGTTCAAACTCACATTGACAACTTAAATAATTATATTAAAGTTTCATGTAATTTTTGACAAAATAAAAAATTAAAGAGGCAAAATCACTTTTCTCTGAGTTGGCGAACGAAAAACTAAACGTGCATGAAACATTTTTATGCATTAGTGGTTTTTTTTTCTAATTTTACCAATCTCTAAATAATTTCCTCATTTCAGTTCTTGGAGTAGTCTTAAGCTTGTGAGTTTTAAATTTTAAAACAAGATAATTCTTCATAAACAGAAAATTGCCGGGATTAGGGGCTGACGAATAAACATTGATGAAAATCCTTAAATTTTAATTAAAAACATTCCCTTGATGATCATTTTCCCTTGGGATAAAGGGGTTTTGATCTCTTAGCTTTAAGCTATTGGTAAAGGAGCATTTAAACTTCACTTTAAAAAAAAAATGGTTTCAACGACTCGTAAGTATAATTTAAATCTGGAAAATTATTATAGAAAAATTAAAAAGGGGCCATTTAATATTGATGAGTTAATAATTTTTCATGTAAAAATGAAAGTTCTCAAATTAGCTAAATAATTTTTGGATAAATTACATATTTAATAATTAAACATTTTAAAAAAAAGTTAAGGTTTCTTTAGTTATTCATTTTTCACAATAGGTTTTATTTTAACAACTTCATCAGAATCTTTTCTTTTTTTTTTTCAATTTCAAAACAATTGTTTGTTTTTAACATTTAAATAACAGATTTAGCTCAATTTAAATTTTATCAGAATTTATTAAATAATTTTTCAGGGGAAAAAAGCTAATATCTTTTCATGGTTTGTACTACAATGTAAATACAATCCACCCCCCAATACCCGAACTTAAAAATAAATTCATGTTGTTCTTATTATATTTATTTTTCAATGAGGTGTATATAATTTTTTTTGTTAAACTTTGATTATTATCCAAGACGGGTACTCAGGTCAGAGTTGAATAAACACTTTGAGATGAAGAATATTTTTTTGGGTGATTATAAGAACAATTTCGGAAGTGGCTTTTTACAGGAAATATTATTTAAAAATA
>NW_027106583.1:574085-575107 GCF_000696795.3 Halyomorpha halys
ATATATATACAAAATGAATATTATTAAAATCAAAATAAAGTGTTAAATAAACCAAAGTAATAGCTTTGTTAATCTGATTCATTTTAAATGTTTAGAAATCAATTTTTATTAATTTAAACTTTTCCACACATAGTTAGAAAATAGTAGAAAAGAACTTTAAGTTTAAAGTTTAATTCTTAATCTTTCATCCTTAACAATCCCTGATAACCATCCGAGGCTTCTGAAAAGATGATGGCCAAGGGACCTTCTAATTTAAATTAATGCTTGAAGTACCACCAATGGGTGGTTCCTTCCCAAGATTTTCAAGTGTAAATGAAACATACAACATATTTACTTATCGTATTTATTACTTGTAAAGTTGTAAATCACATTAAATAAGTAAATAAAAATAAAAAAGTTTAAAGTTAGAAGAATAAAAGTAAAAAAAAAAATATTTCCGGTATAATGATGATCCCTGTTTCTGATGGAATGATCAACGACCATGATTTTCTAGATACAAAAATATAGTTCATTGTTAATATGGATTTTGGTATGTATTTAAATTGAGGAATCCGTGGTTCAATGAATCAAATCTAGCTTTTATTTAATATTGTATTATTATTTGTAATATAATATCTCCCCCTTGTTTGGAGCCAACCAATTGATGTTTAAAAAAATCAGACTATAACTAAATCACCCGGTAGCCATTAGATGCTTTTATGTTATGTAACAAACTCCTTTAAAATATTTACAACGTATTTCCTTTTTTCCCCTTAAATCGTTAAAAGAAACTTTCTATTGTACTAACTAGCAGGAAGATTGTTCTATAACTTTCACTGTAGTTCCTTCAGAGCTGTGGGTGATTTAGGTAAACATTCATCAATTTATTCTTATAGAGAATACATTATATATGAGAAGACAGGTTTCTACAACCAATATAAAAAATTTATAGTACCATAAAGAACAAGGAACATTAATTTTTTTTTTTTTGTTCTTTGATTCTCAATAACATTAATAATATTGAACAGCTGAGAGTATTGTAT
>NW_027106583.1:575187-594846 GCF_000696795.3 Halyomorpha halys
ATATATATATATATATATCATATATCATAATCTAAGATCATTACAGCATAGCAGTTTGAGGATTCTGCTTAAACAGCCACCTCCAATTGTTTCTATCCGCCATTAATTTTCTTCTTTCTTTCCAGTTTAGATTTCGTCCATGAAGGCTTCCTGGACATTCTGCTCTCAGTTGATTGTGGGCCAAACTTTAGGCCGCGTCCTCTCTTGGCTTCATAGGCCTTTCAGGCAAGATGATAGGTATGATGGATAGGTATTCAATGAAGAGGGCCAAACCACCTTAGTTGGGACTCCTCTATATCATGGTATATATCCTTATTGTAGTATTCCTTATCATGGCCCGCCTGGTTACTTCTCAGATGCCATTTCCATTGCTTGGATTCGTCCTTTATGTTTTATTGGTATTGTCTAAAATTCAGAGGAATATGTGAACTGTGGTACAAATGTGAACTTTTATAACTTGATTTTCCTTCTTTTCTGTATAGGAAGGTTTTGTGTAGGGTCCAAAACAACCGACCAGCAGCATTAAGCCTGACCAACATTTCTAGCCTCACTCGAGTAGATGAGATCCAAGATATTTCAAATGTACCTGTTCATTTCTAACCCAATTTATCCTGAGTACTCTCACTACTATCCTGGGTTTTCGTCAATCCATATTACTTTTGTCTAATTAATAGTCAATTATGATGAATAGACAAAAATTCTTGATTGGAGAATATTCAGGTTTTACTGCAGGTCTGCCAATACTACAATACCCTTGGTATAGCAAATCCGATTATAACTAATGGGTATAACACACATAATGTTAAGTTGAAAACTCGATTGTCACACTGCCTTTTTTGATAGTTTTGTCAATAGAATGTTTCCGGATGAAAATTAGCAGAACTTAGTTATGATTAATACTTTTTCGACCTTGTAACCATTTCCAGTTCTTCTCCAGTTTATAACTCAGAAATATTAAATGAAAAAAAAATTAAATAAAGGATTATTATAGAAAATTTAATTTTAAAAAGATTTTCCGATTTGATGCGTCCTAAAGGCGTAATGCCTTATAGTAAAGGCATTTACACTCCTAGAGGAAGAAAACAATAGAGACAGTATTTTGGGGTCTTAACTTTAATATTCAGTGGTCCAAGTAGCTTGGACCGTTGGAGCGTTGTGATTTCTTCATAATATTACTCCCCCCACCATTGACTTCTCGTTGCATTCATTGAGGTACGGTAGATTGCTATACTGTTCACGTAAGCAACTAGAGTAGGTTTTTTTTTGTTTTTATAAAATTATATTTTTTTTTTATTTACTACTACAGAGCGAACGCACAGATCCTTGCGGGAGCAGGGGAGGAACTGAGGATGGTTGTGGGTTTGTTGCTGTATTCTCCATTCGTACGCAAGAGGTTGTACTGAACTTCAAGGAAACAACCACCAGGTTTATTTTCGAGATAATAAAGAACCAAGGATAAAGGCTAAAGTGGAAAATTTATTTTTAGTTCTTCATTTTATAGAAAACTCTCCGTGTTCGGACCTGGTGACTCAGAAATTCTGTCTCTTACTCCAATGGACCCCTTCAAGTAAAAAATAGATAATAGAAACCATAAAGAAAACTAAAATGTTTTACAATTTTTAGAAATAGAGAAAAATTACTCATAGATTAATTTGTTCACATTGATCAGAATTTTCAAAATGAATAAATATTCTTTTTAAAGATTATAGATAGTGTTCACCGCCCTGAATATTATACCTAAAATTAATATTCCACTAATTAAAAGAGTTTAAATTACATGCTGTCATAAGTAAAAACTCCTATAAATGAAAATAAAATAAGAAATCCAAACGTAGAACTAACAGTAGGCCTCTACTGAAGAAAGGGGTCTGTAATATGTAATAAAAACCTGTCACTCACTTTCTCCTGACATAAAATCAAACCAGTCTAAAAAAATAGAATCAACGGCCTAAAATTCTTTAATAAATGATTTACAATAAATAAAGTAATAATAAAACTTTTTATGAAAATATATCCGACTGAAAAGATGGCGAAAGGCCCCTGGATTAACAGATTTTTTGCTGTCAAAATTCCCAACATATTTAACTTTATTAATGACTTGTCCTTTTAATGAACGGTTAACTAGTGAGGTTGTTTAAATTTATATTTTTCTCATTGTTCAATTATTTATAGTTATTCAAAATATTTATGTTCCCTAGGCAAATTAAAGAATCATAGGTGAGTATTATAAAATATATCAAATAAAGCTTCATATATTTTTTAAACCACCACATTACACCTTAACATCGCCGCTTTCTGAATCATCCGTTAATTAAAATGATAATATGATTTAACCTAATGTATTCATTTTGTTTTAATTTGTATTTTTTAAAAACGCCTACAAATTCTGCCCCATTTTTATCGTGTTCTTAGTAAAATATTGTAATAAATAATTTAACTACAGATGGACAATATTGAGATTTCCGATTTGTTAAAATTAAAATTTATTATATATTAAATTTAACTTCGTCCATTTTCTTTATGATGTATTTTTCCTCATATGTATTTTTAAGAAAAAAAAAATATCACAAAGAAGAATTCTGTAAGATAAAAAAAATAAAAACTTTAATGAAATGAATTTTTAATTAAAAATGAAACGACATTAGAAACGACAATGACAGAAAGATCTTAGATAAATTTTTTTTTAATATATATAATCTAGTTTCTATCCGAGTTGTAAAGCAAAAAAAAAAAAAAAACATGGAAGGCGAAAATTATTAGCCAAAAAATTTCATTTTTCTGTTATAAAATATTCTGTCAGGAATACAACTATTTAAAAAAAGATTATGCGAAGGCATAATGCAATAGGGAAAGATAGAGCGATCTCGGCTTTTCTCGGTAGAATGGAATATTTCTATTTTTCCTTTTTATCTCCTATATTTATTCATAAAATTCTTTAATATTTTGTATTTATCTAATATTTATTATACCTAATAATGAGAACTACTTATTTTTTCCAATAAACAAAATTAAAAATACTTTGGAAAACGATATTTTTTTTAATTCGTTATTTAAGCCTCATCAGACTAATCGAGAGAAAAAATAATGAAAAATCGATTCTATCGAAAACGTTGCTGCTGCAATACCCACCTTGGGTACTTACACATTACATAACATGTAATTTCAGTTTCGTAGGACTTTTCATTTTTGAGCTAGGCTCTTCAATGACCATTTTGCTAGACTTATATAAATATGTATTGCTGCCGAAAACTCGAAATTTTGCATGATCGCAACTTAGTAAAAAAAAGTTAAAGTAACTTAATATTACTTTAAAGTAAGTGAAAGTAACTTAATTTTCAAAATTAAATAATTAACGAAATTTATGAATGATATTAACTACATCAGCTCTTTATATTTATATTTCAAGATTCTAAAAATCAATCTAAAAGTGGCATATTTGTGGAAGAGATTCAAAGGCTCGCGGTACTATGCAAAAAAAATAATAATAATAATTTAAAAAAATAGAATTATTATTTCATACCTTACCATAAAAATCAATGTAATATCTATCATAGCACACACAAAAAACAAAAAGTTGAACAAGTATTACGAAACTGCAAATTTGTGGGTTGATCTACAAATGACTTCTGATGTCATTGATCCTTAATAAATAAACCGAAAGAAACCAGGACATTTGTAGGTGTTTTGTGATTAGCAACTCTTTTCATTTAAAATAAATAAAACATATTTTGAAATAGAACCTTTTCAATGCTCCAAATACATAATTTTTTAAATTGTTAAATTAAAATTCAAATTGACTCGTTGGCCGACACGACAGCGCTCATGAAGTCCTGCAAAGTGGGGCGAAAAGTCGGAAAATGAGTAGTTGTTAACTATTTTTGTTCCTTTTGACCGCGCTCTCGACCATATCATTCATATTTTGGAGAAATATTTGATTAGGGATTGTTTAATTCTTTAGAAGAGAGTACATAATGAGGTATAGGAAATTATATAATTAATTGATTGGAGATGGTCGGGGGTGCGGTAAGCAAAGAAAACATAAATAAACAAAAAAACATTTATTTATGCCTACGTTTCGACCTGAGTTTCATTACGTTACGTTCGACTTCATCAGGGAGTCAAGTGAGGAGGAATGTTGGCTAAAAATTGAAAAATATCTTTTTAGTCAACATTCTCCGCTTGACTCCCAGATGAAGACCTGAAACTGTAATCATCAAGAATATAATATAATCATTTCATAATTCTAATATATGGATATTTTTCGATTACCTAAAAAGTATCACTGACTTACTAAGCTCGCTATTCTAACTTACTGATTAAAAGTAGATAAGAATTTTTGGATTGTCATTAAAACTAATTTCTATAACACCAAATATGGTCGAGAGCACTCTTATAATGTGCCAAACATCTCATTTACCTAGCAATTTTAAATAATACCTAGCAAAGGAACTGCAGTTGGAGAACTCACCAAATTCCGTTCAATGAAATTTTTTTCGTGATTTAAATAAGTATGATTCAATTGTTAATACATAAATCAATTTATATGTTCCATCGTTATTTTTTAAATAAAAAAGCTTAATTTGTTGTTTATTGCTACAACAGGATTCGTGGTTTAAGAGAGTCAGGATAAGACACTATTATGCTCGGATATCTGCATCTCCAAATGAATCAAATAGAAGTTAATAAACATATATTCATTCATTAAGAGCGTACTCATCCATTCATCAAGACTATTTTGAATATCTATGATCACTGGTACTTCAAATGCAGATGCTTTTATCCATCCAAGGAGTGAGCAGACAGATTCACGAGTGACTGACGGTTGGTCTACTCAGCATATTTATGAGATCTCTACCTTTATGAAATGATTCTCTCTGACCTGCGTTAACATTCCATTCATATTCTATACAGCATGGGATACCCGGTTCGTTTGTTAAATAGTTGCCCAATTTAGAAATTTCGTATACACAACGAATTGAAAAAAAAATATATATATGGTCGCATCAATCGTTTATTTATATTTATATCTTGCAAATTTTACTAAACCACTATTAATTTACACGTTTCTAATACTCTCTGATTAAAAAACAAAACAAAAACTGTTAATACTAGAAAAGGGAGCGCGGTAGCCACGGGGTAAAGCGTGGCCACTAACTCCAAGGACTCGAGTTCGAATCCGGCTAGGCAGAAAATTGTTTTCTGTTACACTGCAGCTGTGAGACAACTCCTGTGAGTTCTGGAGCCTTCCTGGGGTTCACCCAGCCTCTTCAATTGGTTACCCTTAATTTCGTAAAACTTTGGCGGTCGAGCGTGACTGACCAAATCACCTTCTTGCACAACCGTTGGTCTAGTACCAGTACACCTTTACAAAGTACTGAACCCCTGACCCATCGAAGACCAGCGCTCTATTTTAGCAAAAAAAAATAAACCATATTTTGGTTCTCCTGAAAACTGGATTTTTATAAATTCACCAGTTTTGAATTCACCTGACGATATATTCGACATCATATTCATATAAGGACTATAACACTGAAATTATCTTAAATAATTGTGAATTTAATCATTAATTATAGGGCTTTAACCGAGTTTGTGTAAAAACATATACTTTTCATCAACCCATGCGGATGCATTTTGGCAATAGAATTGTGGTCCAATTTTTTCTCTTTCGTTCGAAGTTGAACTTTCTTTTTAATTCATTTATACTATCAAACCTGTTTTCATGTAGAGGTCATTTGTTCGATTGCTCCATTACAGCTTAGACCGCAATCTCTATTTCGCAAATTGAGAAGGTCTTTCTACTAATGAAATTTTTGGTCACTAGTTTAACCACGCTTCCCTTGCAATACCTGGAAATCAGCTGGTAAAACATTTTTCAAATGATATTTAATAGTACGCAAATGAATTCACGTTTTTCGTGTAAAGCTGGCTTGGCAAAATGTTGATAATGTAATATGGACATAACTCTAAATGATACTCATCTAATACTAAAAATCGAATCATTTTTATGACTATAACTAATTCGAAAGAACTAAGATAATTAACTATCATATCTAAAATGAATGATTTTATCCTAATAAAAATTAAATGGATCCGCTCGACCTTAAGTAAGGCCCAGTTAAGAGAATAGATCCTGAATAAGATAAATATTCTATAACACAAAGGACAGAGAAAAAAATATTTATTTTTAATTTTACTCATTGTCAATATAGAGACTAACTAACTATAACTAAAGATCACAACAAATATCACAGGAATTTAATTTTCCATCATCCTTACACTCATATTTCTTTTCTCAACCTTTGGGATTTGCGGTTAATCCATTTGTATAGCCTATGCGAACTAACCATTAAATTTATGTAGCCTGCTGCAAAAGGAACAAAAAAATAAAATTACAAACATTTTTAATGTTTTAAAGGGAAATAATCCTTGTGCTTACTCAAACAATGAGTATAGACCTAGAACCGGAGACAGTAACCTCGATCTAGCTCTCAGATAATGTCCTACACCACGATTGTTTTGGATGACACTGCACCCACGGATCGCCTACTTCCTTGGCCAAAACGGTGACGAGTCCCTCTAAGGATCCCTCTACATTCCGGGCACTGTGTGGGTCTAAGTGACCGTCAAGGGTTCAGGACGCCAAAATAAATAATTCATTGCTGAATAGTGTCGTGTTCTTTACCATATGCAATACAGTACGGTTTTACTTATAGATTAAACTATACAGTACACATCCTGAGTAAATTCTTTTCCACTACATTTGTAAAATAAATGCAGGTTAAAATCAAAGTTCTCTAAAGACTATAATGATTGGTATATGGAACTTCAAATCCTATTAATTTTTTTATTATACAAGGTGTTTCAGGGCTGTGTCCAAACTGAACTTATGAATTAAGGACCTCTGAACAGAACCAATTCCCTATGGAGGTACGCCCGTTAACGCTTTTGTTAGGAAATATTCATGTCTAAAGAGTTGCATTGTTATGAATTACTTAGTTTATAATAATTAAAATAGTATATATCGCAACTAATTTATTAATGAAATATGAAAATTAACCTTCATATTAAATTGTTTTCAAAGTGATTTTAGGCAATTAAGACAGGCTCGGCATTTTTCTACCACAGCAGTGGTGGCAAAATGTGTTTTTGTTACAAAAATTTCAATTAACCTTCTTCGTAAAGAATCAGGTTCATTGAGCTAGCTTAAATAAACATCTTTTTTTTAATGTCACCACAATCTGAAAATTTCAGTGATGTCAGATTTAGAGAGCGTGACTATAACATATAACCAGTGCAACTCGACTTAATGCTTTGAACAAAATTGAATGTAAATGTTAATACCTACCTACATTTCATTAATAAACTAGTTGGAACACTTATTAGTGTAGTCATTATAATTTAAATAATTCATAAAAATCAATAAAAGTGATTATGTTGATCATTAAGGCAGGTTCAGCATCTTTCTTCTGCGGCCGAACAGCACTGGATGCATGTTATTGTTACAGTATCCAGATGACAGACACCTCTGAAATTTTTGGTTTGTGGTGACATTAAAAAAAAATGTATGCAACCCTGCTTAATGATCTTAATTTTTTACGAAGAAGGTTAATTGTAACTTCCGTAACCCTAACACCTAAACAGTGTTGATCGGCCACTGCTGCTGTGCCGAACCTGTCTTAAATGCCTAAAATCACTTGAAAATTTAATCTAAATTTTTATTTAGATAATTCATGTTTCAATAACGAAGCAGTTAGAACAGATATTAATTTATATATCATAACCTAAGTAATTCATAACACTGCAAATCTTTAGATGTCAATATCTTCTAAGCAAAGCCCTGACATGCCACTAGAGGGAACTTTTTTCTTGTTTTGAGATCCTAATTAAAATTTCCAGTATGGAAACGAGATCCTGAAAAAACCTGTATATTATTTTGATTATTTCTACTTTTGATAAAATGTTATAGTTAAAGTGATTTATTACCTTCCTTCTGAAAATTCGATTGTAACTTAAGTAATACCTCATAGTTCTCATTAATAATCCGTTAGGTTTAAATTTGGTTTTGATTTATTAATTGATACGTTAATGAACCTTCATAATCGATCAAGAAAAAAAAATCTCAAACTTCAGTTTTTAATTTCAAAAAAGTATCCCAGATTTAATAGTATAATTTTATTAAAAATTTTGCTTTCCCCAGTTTTTCTTTTCTATCTCTCGTCATTTATCATAATCAGTCCGACATACTCTTTTGTCCCGATGCAGGTTAACTCCTGATATTATATTAGATATTACTCCTGATATACTATTAGCTTTCATAATGAAAGCTAATAGTATTAGTTCATGGTACAAGTGTAGAAACTAGTGTGGTAATAATACTAAAACTTATTTTTCTCATGATAGGGATGGCTATTAGTGATATTACAGGAATTAAAAAATACTAAAGATACAAGATAAAGATAAAAATAATCGATCGATTTTTCTTTTCTGATCGACACTACTATTAAATTTTTTCACCCTCACTTACCTTTATTTCATTTACAATAAGACTTACTGCATACTACATTGGATTTTTTGTAAAGTAATTTTAATAATCAAAATGAAGTTTTTCTTCTATTTAGCCAAAGCTCAGGACATGATACATTGATATTTCCTGTATTTATAATTGATAGTATTAATCAGATCACATGTTGCTGTAATTTCCTCCAAGAGTAATTTTAAAAATATTCTTTTCTTCATTAGTATTTTAATGAGTCCTTAAAGTCAAAATTTTGCACTTTTTTTATGTTTCATACAGGTTTTTTCTTTTTTTTTTTTTTAAGAAGACCGTATGAAGTAGATTGTAGGAAGATAGTCTTATTGGCGGTCAATAAAGGTATCAAAATAGTAAAAGAAAACTATTTATTGTTAACCAACATTTCGCTCCACTTTGCAGGGCTTTCTGATTGTAGTACAAAGGACAATCGATGGAAAACCAAAGTTGTTTTTTGTTTATTTTCAATTTAGGATTTAATTTATTTATAAACTTGTTTTTATGCTTATACATTCTGTATTTTGTAAATTGACCACTCTCCCCTAAGATGCTACTGAATTATTAGGTTTATTACTGAATTTATGTTCTGGTAGATCATAAATCATAAGTTCTATTTAAACTTTTAGTGGATTTATGGGTACTTTTTATATTTTACTACACTTATGCTCGGTATTCCACCACTCAGATTTCCTATTTCATTATTTATATTTATTTCGGAATTTCAATTGTTTCTTACAATATTTGTTTATATTAGGTTATATTATAGATTATATTAATTAAGTTATATTATAGTTTATATTAATTAAGTTATATTAAAGTTTATTTATATTATATGTTGTATATATTAAGTTGTTTATATTAATTTTAAATTTATCCATAAGTTTTATGGGCTTTTCCACTATCTAACTTCCTCATTTTTAAGACTATATAACATGTGATTTTTGTCTCTTAAAACTATTTTTCATTTTATAATTTCTGTCAGAAAAGACTAAGCTATCTCAGTCCCTCTCTCTCTCATTTTTATTTTTTTATTTTTGTAACTATTCAATCGACATTATATTGATACTACTGACAAACAAATAATTCTCAATCTCTCAGTTTTTAATGTTCCAACATTTCTGTTACAGGGATGGAGTGACCGACAGGCTTGTGCAAAGATAGGAGGATGGGACACTGCACCAAATACCCAGTACCACATCCAGACTGATGAGGGCCCAGAGAGATTCTTCAGGTACCAAACTATCAGTGGTCAGTATCGCAAGGAAAAGAGGTTGCAGGACGGCAGCGTCGTAGGAACCTACGGATGGGTGGACGCCAACGGATACCTCCGTCTGAGGGACTATATCGCCGATGACAAGGGCTACAGGATCGTCCGAACCAAGATGGTGCGGGTTGGTCAAGAGCCATCCACTACTACGACGACAACGCCTCGTCCACCACCCATCGCTCTCAGCGATTATCTAAAAGAGAAACAGTCCGAAGACTATAGGCCATCGAGTGTTGAGATAGTACCCAATGGTTACCCCAGCTCAACCATATCACCTGTCAACACCTATATTCAGCCTACAACATATCGGCCCTATCTTTACAACTTAAACTCGCTGGACCAGAAACCGTACGAGAGCCAACAACAACTGGTACAACAGCAGGTTCTAGCAGTCCAACAGCAGGTACAGGCTGCTCAACAACAACAATTCCAGGGCAACCAACAACAACAGTTCCAGGACGTCCAACAACAACAGCTACAGACTGCTCGACAACAGGTACAGCCGCCCCAACAACAGGAAGTTCCCTACGACGGAGTCTCCTTTACACAGAACGGCTTCAGGTACTACTTGCCTCGCCACTACCATGAAGAGGAGACCGCTGGAGACAGGAGAGCTGGAAGTTTCGGTTACATTGATCCGTTTGGCATCCGGAGGGTTATCTACTATAACACAGATCCTTCTTCAGGGTTCGTCCACCGGAAGAACAACAGATATGTAGGTTTCAATGCCACGCCATACGATCCGAGATATTGAGCCTTAGTGAGAAGAGGGATTTTAAAAAAACTCCCAAAGAAGCTAAACCGGTATCAATTAGTTCAACTATTTTCGTTCCAATGAACAGAAACAGATAGGACTTTGGTTTTAGCTTTACATTTGTGATAGCTTTTAATTCAGCGTTAGATTTTATGTGGATTTCTTATATCTAACTAGCTTTAATATACAAAAAGGGCAAGTTATAGTAGAAGATCCAGATAATACGCCATTATTGGATTTCAACAATAAGATCACATCAACTCAACATTAATAAAATTATCTATAAAATAATTCAGAGGAACCGACATTATTCATTTGAAATTCTTTGCTTAATAAAGTTTTAGAATGCTAAAGCATGACTAGGTGGCGACATAATTAGTTAAATAAGGAATCCACTACAATAAAATTAAGACATTTAGGGTGACACCTCCTAGTCTCTATAACAAATTAACAATTATTAATAATTTATATTGCTATTAGATTTATATTTCTTTAAGTACAGATTCATCCAAAAAAACTGTGAATGTAGTCTAACTATTAGATCTATCCCTAGGCTAATACGACCATAGTTAAGGTGCCATAGAGGCCTTGACAATGAAGGCGCATTGAAAAAATGAGCCCTGGTTTCAATGCCTCAACCCTCTATTTATTTACTTTTAAGAATATTATTATAAACATTGGATTAAAAAATAGTGATATAATATATGTTATATTATGACAGGCTCTTTTGAAATTGTTCATTGATTTAATCCAGATAATAATAAAATAAGGAATAATTAATTTTATTTATAATTTATTTACCCATACATTTGGATTAACATAGATTACTTTCACGCATCGTAGGAGTAAAGTGAAAACGTTGGTACAATAGAAACATTGTATTTATTTCATATTTCATTTTATGTTTAATTATTTACGTTTAAAAGTGTTTGTATGTTATACCTAATATCCTACTGAAGTAACCTTCCTTCTAATTCTCAAACCTAAATAAAAATGTAAAATCATTTCGATAAAAAGGTTTTATCAATAATAGTTTATAGACAGTAGTTTATGGATTTCTTGATAATAGTTTGTAGAGGTATAAAAAATAATTCACTGTACTTTTTGAATATATTGAGAGAAATTTAGATATTTTATCAAAAGTTCCCACAAAACATTAAATGTATATTTGCAGAAAAAAATAAATAAATTATAATACATAAGTTTTATTTATATACCATACTTTCACACTAAAATTAAAACATTTTATCATTATAACACTATAACTTAGACGAATACAGAAGATTTAAACTAAAAAAAAATAAATAAATTAAAAAAAACTCACCGAATTCCTTTAAATATTTTTCAGTCATAAAGTCTTCTTTTCTCAAGTAAGATAATCAAACAGGTTTTACAGTTTAATTACACATTTCCAATTGTCCAGTGAGTCAGTGGATGAGCTATAACATCCAATGAACAAGATGTAGGCTGCAATTGAAAACATTTGTATTGTTTGTAATAAATAAAAATTATCAAAGGCATTAAAGGAAAGAATTAATATTGTGAAGCACTACTGAATGTAGTCACACAACTTATGGAATCAAAGCTATCGAAGTCAGATTTACTGTATTTTCCCAAAGGTCTTAATGTTGACATAAAAACCAAATTTTCCCTGGTAAGAACCTTTTTTTAAGGTGGGCCATGATAAGCACATCTCCCCTGTATAGTGCAATTATCAAACTTGGTTTAGGTACAACCAAATGACTTTAATAATGCTTAGAGTTATTTATCCAATACTTTCAAAAATACTAACCATAAATCAAAAACGCAGTAAGGTAAAATACATCAAAGAGTTTCTGGTGAAAAATCAAAAGATCTTACCTACTGACAAATCCTTAACAATAACAAGTAAAAATTAGAATTATTTAGTCGTAAAATAAAATACAAATCTCGAGAAATCAACCATTACTCTCTTAAAAGAAGAATACGAACCAGAAAAAACAAAGGAAAAATCCTATGAACGACCTAGAATGATCACGCTACAAAACCCTCCAAGATTTGTAATATGAATTTCATCATTACCCTTGTGTTTAATCATCTTAAATGAAAAGCTTCGATATTGTGACATGAAACTTGTGAAATATATACAGGCTTTGAACAGTGATTTGTTAACTGACTTAATTTTGTATTCAAATAAATCACTTATATTGAAATATTATAAAGACAATAAAAAATACCTAAAATCATAATTTCGTAACTTCATAGTTTGGTAACAGTATTAATTTTTAGTAATTCTTTGAGTAAAATGTTTTACAACAATTTTCTCAGTTTAAGTAGATTCTCAAACTCAAATTCCCCAACTTTTCTGGTTTTCAAATTATTAGGGATTACACAGTTCACACCTAACCTTTTCAGGCGACGTCTTGCGGAAAACTACATAACTCAAGAGTAAATGTAAATGAGTCAGTCCGTAATTCTACTTTAAGCATGAATACATCCATATTGAAAATATATATTACTGCATGAAAAAAATAAAACAAATAAATATAAATATAAAAACACTGACACGTTAGAAGCTATGATAAGGCACATTAAAACAAATCACACACTAAAATCCTAAAAAATTTGTATCGTTTTAAAATAGACAGCATGAGTCTGATAAAAGAGCAGCAATTTATCACATTTATGTAATATATTACAACACTGTATAGTACGTGCAGTAAACCGAAATAGTTATGGGGATAATAAGTAACTAAAAGGAGAATTTTGATTACCTGTAGACTGGCGGTTATCAAATGCATTATTAATAATTATTAACATCTTGGTAGTAGTGCAATGTGCATATTAGCAGCCTAAGGCGGAGCAGCAAAATTTCACTGCCTTTATTTAAATATTTAAATTTAATAAACTAAAATATAGAAAACTTTTGGGCAAGAACTATCATCATTATTGTGTATTATACAGTTTAGAAATAAAACAGATATTTATATATGTTTTACAATATAATAATCAGATTGATCACTAAAATTATTACATGTAGGCCACTTACACCGATATAGCAAATATATAATGCGCTCATGATAGGGAGACAAAAAGCATGCCTACTTATATATTCATAATAAAATACTTTCTTTTATTTTACGTGTGGACTTATTGAAATATTATAAGGTCCTATGCTAACGAAGTGAGAGAGGTTCGAAGCGAAAGAGTCTTCATTAGCGCATTAGCTTATGTCCTAACAGGAAAAATATAACTCGATGATCGCTTAGTCCTAATAAGAAAATTCAAACATATATGATATGGTTGAGAGTCCACATTGAACATTTTAAGCCCAAAAAAGGACACTCATGGAGCTCCAAATGTTTAATAAGAGTATTTAACTACATTCCACATATTTGATTCTTAGTCCGATTAAGGAACCACTGTGCTGTACTTGTCCAGTTAGAAAAAATAACTTATATTTGTTATAGTATTTTTCTTTATTTTTACTAATAAAGAAATTTTAGTAATGAAGTTTAATTTTTTAAATAATAATTTGCTATTTATTTGATACCATGATATATTTTTATTGCTAATCAGTGCCCATTTCATAGGTTGAGTTTACAGGTGATAATGTTCATACAACAGTAATTTTTTAAAAAAAATTAAAATCACATGAATACATACATATAAGCACGTATGTATAGTATAAATGGATTAGGAAGAAATTCAAGGCCACCGATACACAAGTATACAATTGATTCAGTTATAAAGTGACGGGAACAGACTGCTGATCCGGCTGTCTTCCCGAAGGCGGTGGCGTTCATCATTCAAACCACGAGCGGCAGCTAGGCCATCCTAAGGTCAGAAGTGGGTGACTTATATGGAACCAAAGGATCTTATTTTTTTTTTTAGGTCAGTCGGCACTTGGGTAAGAAAGTTCTGAACAAGGGGAAAATAGGACCATTTTTTAAAAATATTCACTCAGGTTATTTGATGATTTTTTTAGAAAAATAGCTCTTCAAAAATGAGTTTTTCCATTTACAAAAGTATTTTTGAAATGAGCACATTTCTGTTATCAAGGTCAACAAATTTTACATCTCGTAGAGTAATCTCATAAAAAAAATTCATCGGTTTATGAAGGCAGGCTTTAATGAATCTTACATGAATACATTGAAAAGTAATGATAATATAGCACGACCCTGAGGCACTCCGTTTGTAAATTTCATCCAAAATAAAAAAATATTTATTATTCTATAGCCTCTGGACGAGGTCATTTTATGAAATATCATTTTTATTCTCTAATGTGTAAAGAGAATGAAAGATTATTTCCTCGTTACTATACGTAAGTGGCGAACTAAAAAAACTCAGTAAAAATTGAATTTGAGTACTGGTTTCAAATTTAGGAGGCGGAAAAATTTTAATTTTGATATCCCATTATTGCAAGGGTGTTTTTAAGGAATTAAGATACATATTTGTAATGAATCTTTGTAATGCATTTTTGCTGTGTTGAAAAATACAATATGTCGTCTAAGAGAAAAGCTTTATTAAAAAACAACTAAGTTGTACTGCCAAACTTCATTGTGCTGCTAATACTTATTTTAATCTAATCAGACAATATTTTTGATCTTATGATAAATAGGCCTAACGATTGAACAATAATAATTATAACCCCTCACTTCCAGTGAGCTCCCAATATGATTATGGTCAACATTGTCAAAAGCACCAACAACGTCCAGAAATACCACCGCCAAATTACTTCTCTTTACTTTTTGCATCCTTTAATATCGCGTAGATAATTCTTACATTGACGTGTGTTCCCGGGAATCCCTTTATAAAACTCCTTTGATTTCTATGAAATGTGATCTGTTTCCTTAGTTCATGGTAGAGAATTTTCTCTATAATTCGGCGCACGATCGAATATATCGTGAATGGCCCCCAGATTGATATATTATTTGCATCTCCTGCGCGTTTATATATTAAAATCGTGCTTCCCCGCCTAAGTGGTTCCGGTACATAGGCCACCCTCAGCATTATCTCCGTAATTACCTTCATGATATGGTCTAGTTTTTTTTATTGATTCAGTTTCTACTGAAATCCAATTCGGCATCAGTGCCTGTTTTTTATGGAAAATCTTCGTAAGCGTGTGGAATATGTTTCAGAGGAGATTTAAGCTTTCAAAAAGGGTCTTATAATCCCTCTCAATTTCAGTAACTTTTAAGGAACATTACTTAAGAGCGTCGGCATTCATGATCTTTTGCACTACTTTTTTTCTTTTATTGAAATAATTATATTGTGCAACCTCATATTGATACTGTTCTTGCCGACGACTCCGAACTGCTTTATTGGCCCTCTGCGGATTTGATACTTCCAGCACCTTTGTCCACCATATTAGATTTACTTTTCTTCCTCATCTTATAAAATTTAACGGCTGAAGGCAGGGGTGCTGGTAGTTCTCCATTGATAACTACCAGTCTTTAGAAATATTAAGAACATGCCTACGGCCTCATCCAAATGCGCAGTATTCATGACGTTTTGTTCTAAAAGGCTGTTGAAAGTAGCAGACCATTTTGCAATGTCCTCCTTTATTTTAGATTATGTGTGCTTCCAATAAAAAGCACATACATTAATATACATTAAATAATAATAAAAAAAAAAAAAGGTACAACAATATTGCTAAACATAAGGCACAGGGGTCCTCCGATGACAGAGGAGTAGATAGCGTGAGATTGACCCCCAGCAGGAACCACAGTGGAGGGGAGTTGCAAGTCTGTGCCTCACGGCTGGTACGCTAGGTCCCGTAGAGGTGCCGCTATTTTTAATAATCGCTGCAATGCCTGGGCCGATTTTCGTAGGATTTCAGACACATCCACACGCATGCAATTTTCGCTACGATCAGATGCACAAAGCCTAATTAGATGAGGCACTAACGTGAAGCCGATGCGTCACTGTTATCGGCCAGAGCCGTCTATCCAAAACTAAACTATCTGAATAACCTCCTCGAACCAGGCCGTGCTACCAAAATATTTTCACTTTTTTATTTTGAGTTATTTAGTTTTTAAACTAGAAGGAAATTAAATACCTCATAAGAAGCAGACGGCAGTTGTGGCCAAACTGCCTAACATGTGCTCACACCTGTACTATATTTGATAGTAGTCACTGAGAGCCAAGCTAAAGAGAGGAACTGATCTATATAGACTTGAAGATTTTCCCCTTCTCATTACTACACAATTACTAGCACTATGAAGCCTTTTTGAAGGGATGGGTAGCCCTATTTGCCTCTATCTATTCTAAATTCATGTAAATCTCTGTCCTAAGACGCTCTAATTGACACTCTCCTCTAGTTCTAACCTATCCTCACTATATAAGACGTATAAAGGAAGCAATTTAGGAGACTTGTAGTAAATAGTAGTCTATAGGCAATAGTTGTACATAGTATGTCATAATCTATGTATATAATGTAAGTATATATAAAAATAATATAAAGTATATTACACCATACTGGGGTCATATTCCTGCAACTTAGGAAATACATGAAGAAGACTGAAACTTAGGAATGATCCTGGAATCCAAAGACCTCTAGAAATAAATAAATACAACAGACTTCTAAAATGAAAAGACTGATTTCATTATTTTATACAGTAGAATCAATTTTTAATTAAATTATGAATTTAGGATATATTATTTTTTTCCTTTTTATTAGAAAAGTAAATTATTAACGTTAAGGGTCAAAATATACAAGGAAGCAAAAATTTAAAATCCAAAAAATTGGATAAATTAAAATGTTTAGTAAAATATTTGGAAAAATAGTGTTTTTTTATGATAGGGAAATTCCAAATTTTACCACACCCAACAAATTGTAGCAACATCCCTGCTTGCTGACAAGTGGTTCAAATGATTTGTTGCTCTCGCGAAAAGTCTAAAACATTGTTTTACATATCCCTTATTTCGTCATTTAAATTGGCATTGTGTCGTTCTGCGTAAGGTATTTAATAAATACATGAACATGGCAATCAATAAAGTCTGGAGACCCGGGTCAGCGAACGTTGCCCACTCAATGCCGTCCCACACGAATCTAAAACTGATAGGAGTATAATCCAAAGAGCTAAGTTTTTCTTTTTAGCATATCCTTATATGACTCAAGGTCTGACCACGCCCTCTCTACTCCTGTCTACGGATATCGCTAATCGTAGGCGATACATGCGCCAAAATGTGACGAAAGCGTAGATGTTTGAGATATGAAGGAGAAAGACGAATGAACTAAAACTTAATTTAAAATCAGCAAACCTTGCCCTTTTTTTAACATTTTTGGTTTTACAACTGTAGAATTAAATCTATATTTCTGCCTAATACTACTTACGGTACACTTACACCATACGAAACACGTACTATAACAATGACCTCTCGTTCTTACAGTTATTTTACTCTAGGACTTCCATGGTCGTGAAAATCGTTTTCGGATCTTACCACCAACCGTCACACCAGGCCAAGGTTCCTTTTCGTTCCCTTTCGTCTATATTTAAGAAACCAAGATTCATTTCCTTGCTTATCAGTAGAGTTCCTTGAAGCTATGTTTTCTAAATATTGCAACGAGCATATTTATATAACTCTATCTCCCACTAACGTAATATTAGAGGATATGATAGCTACGCGGGCTGCAGCGAGGTCCCAGAGTGTTTACTTCAGAAGGTTGTGAGTTGGAATCCCACCTGCGTCAGTCAATATTTATTTTATGGAGATTCCGGGAAATGAATCATTCCCACTCTGGAGAGTTTCATTGTTTTTTTTTATAAAAAAAAGAAGGAATTTCTCACAGTTTCCATCACCTATTAGAAGTATCTCATCAAATGGCTAATAAAGGCTAGGTTGCAGGAACCTTAGTTATTATTTCTTAGTTAAATTAGGGTAATAATAAATTATGTACCGAAAACAATATTAGCAATACTACAATTGATGATTTCTCATCAAAATATTTACTTCTTTATTTGTAAATATTTATAGAAAGAAACAATTTTCTAAATCACTGAATAATTATTACTACAAGTGAACTTCTGATTTAATGTTTCGGATCAGGCTACTTAGGCGTGACTGACATGGATATCGAACAGAGGGCAAACAATCTGAGAATGGGGGCGTTCACACAGTTAAGGGCTAAGCGAAAGTATGTAGACTGAAGCACATCAGGAATGGCTGAAGAAGACCTGGTGGAAGGAGGTTCAGGAGTAGGCCAGCGTGATCCTCGCTGGTTCCCAGAAGTCAGGATGTGATGGGGGAGATAAGCGGCTAGCTAAGGATAGTTGTCTATAATATAATGACAGCTTCACACCGTTAGCAAATGGTTTTTCCAAAACTAAAGGGAGGGGTATTAGTGAAAGCGCTAGCGTTGGCTGTTCCGAGCGGTTTTTGTTTTCAAACACCAACTAGTCCAAAACCACGAGGAAAAGAAGGAAATTATTTCATCTCAATATTTCATTACTTTAATGAAAATTATACATAGTTACAGGTTAAAATGGATGACCGTGCCAATAATAGTTCGTTAGCCGATGAACGATGGCGGATGATTCAAACGTGCTAATTTTTTATTCGGAGCTTCATTTCATTAAAATTATCCACACTACTAAAAACCTTAATATAACACAAATTAATATAACTTTCTTTTCTTTCCAAATAACGAGAAAATCAATATTTTGTGAATTTATTTTAGCAAATATGATAGAAAATACTACACTAAAGAACGAAGTATGTCAACTAGTTCTCGATTGTAGAGTAGTAGAAAATTTACTCCAGTTTAAATAATATTCTATGAATTTTTGTAGGTAGTTTGGAACTCTAAATGAAAAGTTTTTATCGATTAAAATAAACTACAGGGGGCGTACACCTTAAATACTTCAATATATAAATATTTTAATGACAGTTACTGTTTCCCCAGTACATTTATTTTATTTTTAAACCAGATCGGCCTGGTGGGCCTTACATGGTTGATATAACTTATATTATATATATTTTTTAACAGTTGATTATGATGGGGTATAGTCATACAAATGACACCCCTAACTATATAAAATGTTCTTATTAAAAGAAAAAAAAATAATAATAAAATAAATAGATAAGAATAATGTTTCTTAATAAAAGAGGAAAGTAAAATTAATA
>NW_027106583.1:595506-596187 GCF_000696795.3 Halyomorpha halys
TAGGATATAGCATTGCTAACCTTGCATAAGTTTGAGTTTTTCCCCAGTACAGAATAGAACAAAGCTTTTTATTTACTTGAAAGAACTCAAACATGATTTATTTGTAACTTCAGGAATAGCCGCCACTTTTTATTCCCCATCACCTTACCTTTATTATTAATTTTTACTCTTAACTATACGTAGTTTTCATTAAAATGAGAAAGATCTTTAATAATAAGGGTGAAATAAGATCTTTTTTTTCTCCGCTAACCTGGGCTAAAAGAGATCGGCCAATTCCATTGGCCAAACAGTTCCTTATTTTTAACCATACAATAGTTTTTAAATATATTACTTTTTATTGAAGTTTACATGAACTTATAAATGATTCGTAACTTTACAAGCATTGACCAAATTGTTAAACAAATGATTCGCCACCGGTGTTAAATAGGTATAAGTAAATGTAGACTTGTAAGCAAATATCAACTAATTACTAATGTTTCTAATGTAAAACTGTTTTTAGAATGCGTTTACCACTTCCGAGTGACAACTGGCCCCCATTGTAAGAATTTTTTCATAATTGATAGTATTTTTATGGTGATAGCCAATAACACCTCAATTATTAATAGTAGCTTCACTATGTACGGCTTCTTACTTCTTCCTTTCCATGTCAAATAGTGTCCTAAAGTGGTTCCTCTCCTTCCT
>NW_027106583.1:597252-633487 GCF_000696795.3 Halyomorpha halys
AAATAGGCAGTTATTGATTAATATTATAAACAGTAGTAAAGCCAATATACCTATGTAATTTCATTATACTATCTGAAAATTTGTAAACGCTCGCCAGATAAAAATCTCACTAGATGAACAATATAATTATTCTTAGGGGACATATGTCCCAGAATAAAGTTATTTTTTCATTCATTCATTCATATGTAAATCAGTAAACATTAATGACTTTAAATGTGCTAATTATGGTGTGTAAAAAGTATGTGTACGGAGGTACATATCATCTTATCATATATTACATATCCGACTACTGTTTCCAGTGCAAACAGGTTACTTGCTAGTAACTGATTTTAATTTTTTTTATTTTATTGAGTTTCTTACACCCAAAAGTAAAAAGCTGCCATTTTTTCGTTTTGTACACTCTAATATCAATTATGTTTTTTAGAGGATACTGTATTTTTCAAATAAAATATTCAATCCTTTTTTATTGAACGCCACAGATGTTTGGCAACTACAAACATATAGATGTTTAGCTTGGTTGATTAGGACTTTATTTCAAGACAGTTTAATGTATTAAAAAGTAATACATAGTGATTATTTTCCTAAATATAGTGTTTTTCATAGTATTTGGCAAAATAAAATCACAAATGTTAATTTCTAGTTGAATCAGAGAAAAATATCAGTTTTTCAAAAATTGTACCTAGGAAAATATTTAACATAAGGAGTTCTATTAGGAGTCATGTCTTCAAAATATAATTATTATTGATTATTATATTTTGCGACCCCTTAAAGCGCCACCAGGGGACCCCTCCCACTACCAACACGCTGCTCCACTGTAATAATAGTATATTGAATATTATTTTTTTATGTCAGACAAAATCGTTTTTTCAATTAAAGCTTATTTCTTATAATTTTTTTACGAAGTTTTGAATACTACTGAAACTATTTCTGGATTCATGTTAAGTGGACATGGTCCTCCAATTGTAACAATTTTATTAGAACAAACCATAAGTTAGACCGTTAAGTACATTGATACAGTAAAGCATTTATTCTACATTTGTTTAGCTTAAAAATGGAATAGGCCACTGAAATCATGAAAATGTCCGCCATTACATAATACTGATGTACTAATAAATAATACTGAAACACTGCTCTAATAATGATATTTAATTAAAACTTTAATATTTATTGCACACTTTTAAAGTCAGTACAGTTCTTAACTGGATTCAAGAGGATAGAAGTCTGATAAAACTGACACCAATGCGACTAAATTTTATGTTCCATAACTATTTAATTATTTAGATAAATGAATATTAATAAAATTGATAAGAAATAAAAACATATGAAAACCGAAATCCACTAACATTTATAAAATAAATGTTATGTTCACTAAATATATACATCTCAAGAATGACAATAAATCATATCTTCGAAGAGTGTATTTTCTACGCGAGAAGAATAAATGAACTGGGTATACCTTCAAATATATCAGAGGCATTGGAAAATGGAAAAACATATTTAAATAAGATTATGTCTTTTCTGAAAATACAAGGACTATTTGTGAATATATAATGTATATATATATGAATGTATGCGTATGTATATGTGTATATGTGTGTTTGTATGTATGTATGTATATATGTATGTATGTATATATGCTTTTTGTATATTATGTATTGTTTGTATACTTTATATATCATGTGTTTAGTTTTTTATATGCTATGTATTTCTGTCTATCTATTTTATACATATATATGTATTTTTTTTCATTTATATAATTGAACACTGGGTATGTACATGAGTGGAATGTTGGCGTTGATGACCGATGGGTTTTACGCCTTAATTTCTTAATAAACAAACAATATATACATCTTTGCTTCGATGTTAATACGGAATGAATTAAATGAATAAACCAAATTCTTCTTATAATACCAGAAGGTAATCTAGTACGGTTGATAATCAACAAACTCTCGTTATTTGACAGTGAAACCAAACGACGATTTTAGAAGATATTACAACACCTCAAGAACAAACAACATCCAGAAAAGCAACATAACAACACTGAGTACATTCCAATGACAGCTATATAAAGCAAGCCTCTACTGACCAATACAGTTCTTCGACTTCCACAACAATGGTAAGCTTCCAATAATTCAGTTTATAAATACTTTTTTTTAATTTCACAGATTTATTATATTGTACATATTGATTGTACGTCAACAAAAAGAGATGTTTCTGAGTACTAAAGCGAAATTACTTTTCGTTTATAATATTTAAGGTCAATCCAGGAGGTATTCAGCTTTTTTTTTTATATAGACTGTGTATAGCCATGCATACAGGATATGCTCATGTGAACGGAACATCCTATACAGCAGGGGTGGCCAACTTTTCTCTATATGAGATCTACTTCTTATTTTAAAATTATTTCACGATCGACATGTCATAGGCGTAGTCTAACGGGGAAGAAGGGGTGAAATGCATATATTTATACATTGTTTCAGTATAAGTTGCATTCCAGCGAATATTAAACAACATTTAGTATTCACCATTGTAAAAAAGTAATCGAATTCCCATTCTTCATTGAAGTGATAAGTTTTAGATTTTTCCGGTTTACCACTCATGTTCATGGGTATACTAGAATGAAAAGAAATATGACAATTTAAACAATAGATATTTTCCTATAAAATTCAAAAACTTCTGAACTGCGGTAATTATCTCTGTGAAATTGAGAGAAATGGTTATAATACTGCATATTACGATCGGGGACAGCAATTCAAGTATATTAAAATCTAAAATAGATATATTCAAATTTACAAGAAGTATGTAAAAGTTACAATATATTTATTACGGTTTAAATACTGTTAATACGAAAGAAATTAAGCTACCATAAGACACTACCAAATATTCAAGCAAATAGACTCTGTTCTTGCATGAGTCGAGTCGTAACTGTCGAGTTCAAGTGTTGTGTCCGGTGATAAGCGTAACACAGAAGTCAAAATGTATTGGGCTGGATGGGTGGAGATTTCAGAATTCATTAAATCGTTGCTAGAAAGTTTTGTCTCCTACAATTGCTTCAAAGTCCATGGCACACGAAATTCCACCTTCGGCAATGCGACCGATCGACTAAAATGATCGATCGGTCGATCGCCATCGACTTGTTGAACACTCCTGCTATACAGCATACAAGTAATACTGATACTCTTTTGTACCTGGTACGTTCATAGCTGATAAAGAATTGATAAATTGCTGATACTAAGGCCACTATTGTAACCAACCGGTTTTTTTGTGTTCTCGATTTCTCAGTACATTTAATAGGAGGATTATTTCTTAGAAAATCCAAGTATGCTCCATTTCTTCCCAATAAAAAACGACTCTTAAAAATTATGTAAAGAATAATTACATTTTTCTCCTAATCATTCAATGGTATTTCGCCAAAGCTTATGTGTATATATAAAGGTGGAAGTAGGCAGAAAATAGTAATTCCAATTGGATCAGGTCAGATATTTATGCATTTATGGCAAATGTTAAGTTAGAGTAGAAAGTGTTTTTGTATTCCAAAGAACAAAATTATTCGCAAGATAGTTTGAAATGTTTTATTAGTATGCCTTTTATTCTACAGCCTTAGAAAGGTGCGGGCACACCAGGCCTATCTCTATAAATAAAAAAATAATTACGAACTGAGGTTCTGTTTTCAAATTAAAAAAAAAACAGAGTGGACTACTTCAGTTCACAGATTAGTCAGGATTACGTTGCAGGGAGGTGATAAACCTACAACATTGAGTTCATTGACAATAAAGGTGGGCCTGCAACAGCTCCAATCTACTGTGTGTCTGTAAATCAAGGACTAAATGGGTTTCAAAAATAAACTAAAAAAATAAATTGTTATTTTGGAAATTTAATATATAAGCCGTTCCATAGATCCTATAATTTTATTAAAATTGCTTTTCAATATTTCAGACTTTCAACATTTCAGTGTAATAATGAAATTACATTGTTTCCAATGTATTTAAATTTTCTAAACAATACATCTCTAGAATTTTGGAAAATGTACTTTACTATCTAATTATCATAACAATACTACAAGGGGTCATGTTATGTCGTCAAGAGGGAGTGACATCCACAATTCGTAAACATAAATTATTAGGAAATTTGAGAGCCTACTTCTAAGTTCCAGCATGTTAACTACTTAATCTCAGGAGCATGTTCAATATGGAATTAATGTTCACTACCAAAATCAGAAGTACAAAAATACTAATAAATATATATTTATAATATACCCTTGCACTAAAAGTAATAAAGTTTAACTATTATTGTTTAATTCTTAATATATTTATATTTACCTGAAAAAAAGAAATTTGAGATTTTTTAATTTGTTTTTCAGAGAATTTGGGTGGCTTGTTTATGCATACCATTTCTAGAAACAGCATATAGCAAAACATCCAGGAAAATAAACAAGATTCCAGTCAGGGAAACTAGCGAATCATTTCCATATCTTCCTCCTTGGGAACCCAAGAGAATCAAACCAAACACTGAAAAGCTAATGGTTGAGGAATTTTATAAAAACATTTACCTAAAACCACCAATAGGAATAAATACAGAATTTAATAATCAGAAACAAGAAGTTTCTGTGAAAGATTATGAATATGAATCAAAACTAGACAACACATCATTCACTTGGGAGCCCATAAAAATAACTCCAGAAAAAAATAAAAATTATGGAACAAAGAAATTAAAGGGAGAAAAAGAGGAATCAGATAATTCACAACTTGAATTCGAAACAAAGTGTGGCCTAACTAAACCTAAAGAAAATGCTTCTTCAAGCAGCTCAAACATAACACCATACCCACCTATATCTACACAACTATCTTATAAAAATGATTCAATAACTTCTCAGGTACCACTTATGGTGGTCAAACCAATTGCACCAGTCCCAAATCCAGGAACACCTCTAACAGAGTACAGTTCTCCTGCTCCATCGCCACCTACAACATTGTTGGACTACAATCCAACAATCCCTACTACGTTCCCATCATATCCCTCACCCCCACCAACATTATCACATCAAGAAGAAGCTTGGCTACCTCTTCAAACACAATCAATACTAATTCCTTCAGCAGAATCAATTTTTTATCCACCAAGACCACTTATGGAAAACAGCTCTCCAATCCTGCATCCTTCAAAAAAGAATAGCCCTCCTAAATCACATAAGGACTATTCTTCTTCAGGCAGTTCAACATCAACACCATGCTCAACTCTTTCATCAACCCAATCTCCTCAAGAAAATGATCCAACACCTTCTCAGGAACCACAGATACTGGTCCAACCAGCTGCATTAGTCACATATCCACAAAGACCTCTAAAAGAGTATAGTCCTCCTGCTCCACTTCCATCTATAGAATCAGTGAATTACAGTCCAACAATCGTTTCTACTACCCCACCATATCCCCCACCTCAAGAAGAAGCTCGGCCACCTCTTAAAACACAAGAAACACTAACTTCTTCAGCACCATCAATTCGTTATACATCAAGACCACTTACTGAGTATAGCTCTCCAGTCCTGCAACCCTCAAAAATTAATAGCCCTCCTAAATCACATAAAGAGTACACTTCTCCAAAAATTTCAACCCCAGCACTGAGCTCACATCTTTCATCAACTCAACCACTCCAAGAAGAATCAATAATACTGGTCCAAGAAAGACCTACAAAAGAGTTTAGTCTTCCTGCACCATTGTCACTTTTACCACAAATGAACTACAAACCAACCATCTCTTTTATTATTCCACCATACTTCCCAACTTTATCACCTGAAGAAGCCCACTCACCGTTCCAAGAAAGTTCAATACTAATTCCCCCAGAAGAATCAATATCATTTCTACCTAAACTTGACCCAATGCATGATACTCCTAAAGCTCATGGACAAGATGGTCCATCATTTGGACTTCCAATAACATCATCCCTACCATCCATGTTATCTTTGATAAATCAAACAGAAGGTAAAACACCTTTTCAAGAACTACTTATTCTATTACAACCAGTAGATTTGGTTTCAGGACCTAAAACAGACCACATTCCTGTTCTGCTACCACCAATACAACCATTTAATTACAATCCTGACCCTTCTAAAATTGTATCATTCTCACCTACTCTACCAACATTATTACCTGAGAAAGATCAATCACCACTAATGATTCTAATTCCTTCAACTGAATTAATTCCTGACTCGCCTAAAGATGATGTTCAGCAATCACCTAAACCTGCTTCACATTTATTGAAACCTGTATCAGAATATGGTCTTCTTCCACCTTTGAAAGAGCATTCTCCTTTATTTAACACACAAATATCATTTCCACCATTGACATCAAGATCTTCACCCTATGAATCTCATCAAATTTCGGCAATTGATACAGTTTTATTGCCACCAATACTTCCAGAAAAGAACTATGCTCATAATTAATTCATGTTTGCACCAGTAATACAACATTTGCAGAATATGCCACACTCACTAATTCCAACTAGTACCAAATTTCACCAGGATTTTCATTAGGTTTTTTAACAATTGACTATCCAAGGAATATAAATGACCTAAATCACCAAAGGATTTTAAACCATATTACTTGAAGACAGTAACTACCTATATTACAGATTTACCTATATTTAACAATCTTAATGAATCAATTCACACTTAAATCAACTGAGAATTCCAAAATTAACACCTCTGATGGACCACGAACTCACAGCAAAAACACCTACAAAGGGATTGCTCCAGTTTCAAGCAGAATTTCTTCCTAGAGACAATGCTTCAGTAATATTAGCAGTACTATCAATTTACAATATTCTGACAAATTTTGTATAATAAAAGCAATTTTTTAAAAATACCAATTGTCAGATTTTTATCTTCTCCTGCAAAAACTCAATTTTCAAAATTTCAAACCCAGGAAATAAGGATCGATCTTCATCAGAATATTCTTTCTTCAGCTTCCTCAATTCAAGAAATAACAGTAATGTTTTCCATGGCTAACTTCCATTCTCTTGAAATATGGATTTCTTAAAACGTTTAATAGAGAAATTTTTAGATTGGCAGATTAATGATCATAAGAGCTCTGGTACTCAAGTTTTATTGACAATTTTTGTTATAATATGAATAATTAATACCTTTATATAACATATACATTTGAAAAATTCTTTTAAAGCTATTTTAGGTCTAATAGGATTTGGTAACAAATCATTAACAAGGCAATGAAACAAATTTTTAAAAACACAACAGATGTTCTGATTTGAGTTTTTACATAGAAAGTTATAATATATATAAATTATAGGATAAAAAACAGTATATTTTATCAAACACCACAAATGAGTTTTCAAAGGGCTTCATCATATACATGGAAATAGCGAATTGGGTAGTCAAAAATGATTTCACAGTATCAACATAAATAATTCAATTTAATAACAATTGGTAACAAAATAATTATGATTATTAATCTATAATCACAAAAAAAATGATAAAAATAAATTAAACATTATTCAATTCAACTTTTATATAATTGACACAGATATATGAGGAATATATCATAATTATAATAAATAACACAGAAGACATAAAGAAATTAAATATCATCATTAATTAACAGTTCAGATCCACTTTAGACTGCTTTGATGATTGAACTCCTTTGAATACCAAAGTGCCCAGGAATATGTCATTTGAAAGTAAATAGGTACATTTAAACCCCTAATTACAAAATTGACTCTTAATAACTTAATCTCATAATACAAAACTTTACTTTCACAGTATAACTAAATAGGTTCATAAGGTAATTTAGTTAAAAAAACAAAAACAAACAGAGTATAACTCGTTAAGGTTGTAAGCAGAGATTTTTCAGCATTGCTAAGAAGTTATTTTAAAGTTTAAATTAAACTAGTTACCCAAATCTTCACATCAAAATCTAAGACACTAAAATAAGTTCAATAATAACCTTTCATGAAAAAACTTTTGTAATTATTTTTCATAGTTTTCATTTATATTGCCACAATAACCCCTCCTCTTTTATTACTTAGTTAGAGTAAAGTGCTCAACCATACCCAGCTAGTTAATATCTTCAATTCTAATCTAAACACTTCCTAGCAAAAGATTCCCTTATTTCTCTCATCCAGTTGAGTCATAATGGTTATTTACCAACATTTTATGGTTAAAATGTATGTAAAAAAAAATCTGTTATTAAAAGTGCAAGGATTAACTTCAACTCAATGTAGGGTGGAAGTGAAAGTTGTGATGCATGGACAGTGCAGATTTGTTTCTAGAAGTTCAATTAGTCAAGAAAATTTAAATCTCCATAAAAATTTGGATTTTCAGTTTTACATTTCTTTATTTCATCAATAAAATATTATATTTCTGTTTTTATGTTTTAAGTTAAGGTTATTTGAAATGAAATAGAACTTTTTGTTTAAGTGTAATATATTTATTTGTTTTCACTTCTTTATTCACATATTTAATCTCCTTTCAAATATTTTGCAAACTTTATCTATAACAATAATGAAAATTTTATTCAAGAAGTCCCTGTTGACAGTTCCTTTACTTTAACTTAAAATTAAAGAAAACTTATCTTTAAAAACTTGAAGAAAACAGAAATTGTTTCTTCTAGACAAACTATTCCTGCTTTATTCAAACATCTGAATCTGATAGTATAAATCAAATTAGGACAGAATTTTTGATCCAACAGTACATTATATTCATTCCTTGAATGAAATCTGAATTTAATGCCTCTTTTAGATCTAAGATTGCTAGATAAATAACATTGCATTTACAATGCCTTTACTATAATTTGTAGGGAGAAGACAAAGTCCATTGTTAGCCAAAAAAAAAAAAAAAGCTACTTCTATTTCCTATCAGTGATTGTTCTAAAATCCTGTATGTGTATGTTCCATGCAGTATGGTGAAGAGACTAATATGCCACAAGTTATTATTAAGCATGTAGTTTTACTTCTTTTAAACAGGAATTATATATAGTCCAACTCAGTATCCTCATCTTAGTAAAAACGTACTGAAAAAGGTTCTGTAAGTTTTAGTTGACTCTATTTCTATAAAATTGAACAGCTCTGGTGAAATATGGAAAATAGTAGTAGACTTCCCTTGCTTGATCCTATCAAAGACTTCTTTGACTTTTTTCTCTGCATTAGGAAGTTAAATAGTTTATTTTGGATACCTCTATCTCTAGTACACAGGCCCAATATTTCAACAATCTTTTAAAAAAAAAAACTTCTCGCTGTAATATTTCATCTATACTTTTAACACTTTGTTTCCCCCATCTGTGTAATGACAATATTCATGGACAGTACTTGCTCTCCTTGTACCTTTCCTGTCCCTAATACTCTTGACTGTACACCAGAAGTTTCCCATATCCAGATGACAATCCTTCTGGATTTCTCTTCTTATTTACGTTACTAGCCGTTTCTGTTCACATCAGTAGCCTTTTTTAGCAACGGAACCCTTTTGGAAGAACAAAAATGGTGTAACACCTATCACCTTGCATCAACATTTGGTACAAATCATAAGAAGAAGACAAAGTACATTTTGCTATATGGTTCTGGAAACAAATTATTTCTATCAAAATATTTTGATTACTTGAAAATTGAATTTCTTAGCTTCTTAATTGTTCTACAGAACCCTGGTTGGGAACCGCTGGTCTACTGCATCCCTTAAATCATTCTAAACCAGTTTGTCAACTTTCTTGTGGTCCTTGATACTCCAGGTAGCTAATTGCATATCCTAATCAATGTCATTTCATTACCATGATGACTAAATCTCAAGGTAGAGACAGAATTGTGAATAAAGATTTACCCAAAAACAGGTGACTTAGTAGTCTTGAATGGTCTTGAGTAGGGATCCTCATCACCATTTAATCATTTAAGCCTCTATTTTCACTTATTTTGAAACTGGTCTCCCTGAAATGACTAGGGATGGGAAGGAGATCAAAAATGATAAGAGTTTACAATTGCTGAGATGAAAGGTATTAGAATTACATATATGTTATCCTAAATATCAAATACTATAGATATTATTTTTTAATACACAATATGAAATCTTTAACTGCTCTGTTGATTTTGTCAGATATTTCAATAGAATTATTTAATCAAATGATTTGCAAAACTTTTACAATGCCATATACACAGGACAAGAAGTTATGGGTTAAGAATTTAGAATTTTTAATTAAATACTTACCTAAGAATGGAAACCCAAAACATAACCAACTGCTGTGAGTGGTACAATTAAAAGATAGATCACCCCAGCAAAGCCACTAAGAGTGTAAATTGGAAGAGAGGCAGAGCTGTCTTTGAAGAATAATATGCAGTCCAGCACAATAAATACTGACATAGCAATCCTTTAAAAAATATAATAGAATACAAGTCCTTAGAGACATTATATTTTGATGTTTCAGTTAATGTATTAAAGCAAATTTTTATAAATGTTTATTGAAAAATGACCAAAAAGTACAATTAATTTTAGTGTTTCAAGTAATATTCAATGTCTTAATATCAACAAATTTAAACCATATTTTTAATAATTATGTGAAACATTATTGATATATCAGAAGCCTTTTTTGAAATTTGTTTATACATATTCGAAAAATTAAGATTTGTAAAATTATGAAGAAATACACATATACACCATAACCTCAATGCAATGAAATACTAACATAACTCAAAAATTTAACTATTCAGTAAACAGATTTCAAAACTCATTTTTGCTTAAAAAAGTAAATGAGGAACACATCACACTGGAACAACACTCAAAAATTTAGTTGGCTGGAAAGAAAAAATGACTTTAAATATAAAATAAACATACTTGTAGTTCATTTATGCTAAAATTAAATTTTTGAGTATTGCATTGAGAGTGCCACATACGTGACTAGTAACAATAAGTTAATAATAAAAGCTTACCCAGGGCATACAATGGAGGTGATTAAAATGTTTGTTTTCCAGTGTTCACCACCAAAACTTTTATAAAATAATGATGCAAAATATCCACCAACAGATCCCAAAATAATGAAGACACCTAAAGCCCATAACATTTGTGAATCTCTTCCATCACATTGCAGATATGCGAGCAAAGAGAACCCTAAAAAAATAAAAATATATCAAACATAAGAAATATATAATAAAATGTATTCTAAATGAATAAATAAGACTTATCTGAAGCTTACTCCTAAATTTAAAATTTATTAAAACATCAATACATCATCATCCACCCCTAAATGATCTCTCTCTCTCTCTCTCTCTCTATATATATATATATATATATATATATATAGGGGGAGAGAGGCAGGCAACCCATTAGCTTTGTTGTTAAAATTAGTGCCCCATTGTTATAAAGATTAAGCAATGCCTCACTTTGGTTCAGAGATATTTGGACCAACGTGAGTGCAGGCCTCAACACTTGGGAACTTTGCTTCCTGTGATGCAGGAGGCTTGGTGACCGAGTCCTTTATTGACAGAATATTAAAGTGTTAGGAAGTTTGGAACGTACCGATGGTATAGAGTTGCCCTAAGGTACAGCAGGGGGAAAGAAGGATAAAAAATAAATAAATAAATAAATAGAGAGAGAGAGAGAGAGAGAGAGAGAGAGAGAGAGAGGGAATAGAAAGAGATGTTTTATAACTTTGAAAGTATCTTTTTTAACCACTTAGAATAGATATTTTTTCAAACCAAGCCTAGTTCCTTAGGACCATGCTTTATAGGACCATAAGAAAAACCATTAAAAAATTAAAATGATCAAATAAATGCTATCTACTATTATTATGAATTAAAATACTAATTAATGCATATAATAAAGCAATACATTAAATTTATTATTTATAAATCACAAATAATTCATAACTTAAAATTATAACACGAATTATAATATTTTCAGATCCCAACCATACATATTACCACAATACAGCAAAACAATATTATTTTAGTTTAATTATTGGAATTAGCTAATATTAATCATATTCTTAACAATATATATTTTTTATTATTTTTACCAATGTATCACAGCCATAAAATATTGTGGAACATACCTAAAGCTGATATCGCCATACATATCAAATAAAACACAGATCCTAATAGTATAGACAAGCTGACTCTTACAGCAGGGCGTGCATAACCATGAGTAATTAGTATCCACCGCAACTTAGGATCAACTGTTTCTCCACATTCCATCTATCAAATTTTACATATTAGTAACAATAAAGTATAAAAAAAACTTATCATATATCTCGGTACACTTATTTATGGTATGTTACATATAGTATGGGTTCTCTTACAGGAGTTAGTTACATGCTTCCTTTATTTGTTAACTCCACTGATATTTTATTTTTACTTGATTCTTTTTAACATATTCACTTTATTCTAACCAATACATTTATATTTTTAAAACACACATTAATTCAGACATGAACAATCTACTAAATAAGTATTATTCTAAAGTAAAATTATAATTTTAATACTGTTCCACATACTATTCCAATAAAATACCTGGGGAGGATCAAAACTAAACACAAATCCAGGCGCGACTGGTCAATGTTTGTTCCTCAGGTTAGAGGAAACTGTATCACACCTGGTATGAGGTAATAAAAGGCAATTTTCATAAGTCAATAATGATAGAAGATAATATTAACCACTGTGTTACAGAGCAACAGTACAGAACTCCAGTACTTCAGTTGAAAGGGAATGCGAAAGTGGTTTCCCCCACGTCATCATCATACGACTGTAGCATTGCAATGGAGGGAGACTTGGCCATTGTGGCTTCTTATACTACAAGACTAATTATTTCAGAGGTGATACAGAACCTCGGGTGCAAGATTTTATCTCTCTTTTAGTCATATGAGGCATAACGTTCATAGTGAGATAAGGAATCATGCTGGTTAATAGCCTTATACATGAAAGATTTAGAGTTCCTTAGTGAATCCGTTGCTGGGAGTATGGACATATATCTTGAAACTGTATTGGAGACTCCAAACTCCTTATGTCGAAACTGTGATAAAGCAGGTTACAAAGCTACTGATTGAGACCAGAAACCTCAAATTGCATTATGTGCAAGAAATAAAGACCACTGGAGCGGAAGTAGTAAGTGTCCAGATTTCCATTCAGCCCTGAAAACCATGACACAAGCCCAACATCATAGATATGAGTTGAATTTAAACCATTTTGAAGCTGCTCAGTATCTGCTTTATTAAACTATAGTAGTTTGAAAAGCTCATTGATGTCACTATTCTCTGCGAACAATATAAAAATCTGGATGGTAGCTCATGGGTATCCAATATCAATAGTAAAGCTGCTATTTGGGCTTGTGGTTCCTGGAGTGGGGTAGGCCTTGTAAAAACTTGCTTTTACAAGACAGAGGCCACTAGCAGGAAGCAAACCAAGACCATCAGTATCATAGTAGGTAGGCACAAGATTTGTTCTCTGCTGTATTTAAAATACCAATTAGTCATGATTGATGCACGTCTCTGGTTTAATATTAACAAGGAGAGTATCAGCACTAAATCTGCTAATGTAGCATATTTATCGCCACACCTTATGCCAAATGTTGGTGGTCCCAGGGAGAGTCGCAGAAGGCTTCTTGCTGCTGTTGCCCCTTCAATTATGTTATATGGAGCTCTGATTTGGAAAGAAGTGATGCTTACCAACTCAGGACAATAAGTGCTTTTCGAACTGTATCATATGAAGTAGCATCTGTGATAGCCAGAATGCCTCTTATTGAACTTCTTGTTGAAGAAAGAATAGATATTATGAATGACGTTCTCGCAATTTAAGAGAAGAAGAGCAGGAAATAACTGCCACTCAGTGGCAACAGCAATGGGAGGTTGCAAATTCGGGAAGGTAGACCAAAAGGTTGATACTCGATACTGATTCATGGTATAGTTGCTGACATGGTGAGATAAATTTTTATTTCACCCAATTGTTGACTGGACAGGGATGCTTTGGGGCCTACCAGTACCGTTTTAAATTGGATAAATTGGACAGCAGAATGCCCAGTAATCGAGGAAACGGTGGATCACATATTCTTTGCTTGTATGCACTTCGGAGAGGAAAGAAGTGAGCTGGAGAAGTCGTGTGGAGGGAAAATCACTCCAGAAAACTTAGTGAGCCATATGCTACGCTCGGACCAATACTGAGCAGAGGTGAAGGAATTCGCCACAGTTATCCTTAAGAGGTTGAGAGCAGAAGAGAAGGCTAGAAGAGGTGACTAGCATGGAAAAAATAAGGCACTCGGCCATGTCCCTCCATGAAGTAATGCCTGATGGCAGTTCTGTAGAGAGGAAAGAGCAGGTAAAGGGAGGTGGTTTTAGTGGGTAAAAATTGCACACCTGGATAGGTGCAGGCCTATCCATGTCTTTTGAAAATTTCCACCGACCCATGTGAAAAAAACCAAAAAAAACACATCAAAACTTTACTATTGACCCAGAGGACCTCAAAACATATACTTCTGTTGAAAACTTGAATTTAAAATTTTGCAACATTGCAATAATTTCTCTTACTATATAATGTATATACAGATAAGTAAAAGTAAAAATATGGAATATATGGTTTGTTCATCTGCATTAATTTTATAAGCAATGTGGTTACTGAAATTACTGATTTCTATTTAAGGGTTTCTTAAAGTGAGAAAAACAACCATCAACTTTTTTCTCTAGAATACAGTTTAACAAAAGAATAGATCAAACACTCTCAGCTGTTTCCGATTTACCAGTTTGTCATCTGAGGTTAAAACCCTACAAAAAAAAAAAAAAAACAACCAAATTTGTTCACCTGTTCCTGAAAATGCTTTTTATTTTTTTGGGGACTCAGTGGGCGCAGAAATACATATATACCTCGAAAATGGCACATCAAAAATTTGACCTGGTTACATCACTTTCTTTACATGCATAGTAGGGATAGAAAATAAAAAAGGAAGTTAATAGTTCTAGAAATCACTAAAAATTAAAAAATACTATATATATTGTAATATCCTCTTTTTGTGCAAATAGTATATTTTTATGTTAAACATGTTAATAAAGGGTTTTTAATATGTTTTTACTTTATTTATCGTTTCAATATTGTTCATTTGCCTAGTTAAACCAATTTGTTCAGTCAAATATGGAGTGGAAAGATCGTTATTCAAAACAAAGCAGATGGCTGGACGGGGCTCACCATAGTTCATTGAATCGCAGCCATGTTGAGCAGATACAAATATTTTAATAACTTTATTTTAACTTACCATCATAATTGAAATTACAGTACATTTAAGGAAAAATAGAAGTTAAGAATAAGTATTAAAGAAAATTATTCTTAAAGGAAATCATGAGAAAAAACTCAAAACCGTAGTGCTACAATCGATGCTGAGAATTAACACCTAGAGAAGGGGAAGGAAGAAAACTGGGTTTTTTTACTTCATTTGTTGCTTAGGCACAGGTGGGGAATGATGTTTACTGGATGAGGAGGTCCTCATCATCTTTTGTCAAGCTCAAGGGTGAACATCTTAAAAAAGAAGACATCGAGGAGTCAACCTAGAAGAATAAGGAACTCTTTGTTTTGGATCGCTAGTGAATGAGATGAGTGAAAACTTTTACAGGACAAATGCTTTGTTAACAATCAGTGTTTGTTTGCTGAAAGATAGTTTAAAGCAAGTGTTAGTTTGTTGAGAAAGAAAACCATCTGTCATCATAGAAGATTGTGTAAATTAATTTCGTTCTACCTAAAATTAAATACAGTTGTAAAAGTAGATATTAATTTAATTGAGTATTATTGGTAAAAAAAGTGTCTGTTCTGATTTCCTAGAAACCTGTCCTGAGATTAAGAGTCTAAAATGTTATAAAATTTAAATAAAATTCTTCTATCTGTTTAATATCAAAGCTTTTCATTTCAACCCAAGCTATACTTAAGATATGAGGATAAAGATAAAACTAACAATTTTCCTTTTATTTTATTTTAAAATAATTTTTAATATTACATAAATTAGGTCTTTTTTTTAGTCTAATTCTTCGGAAAGAAATGCAAGGAAAATCTATGCAAAATTTAGTGGATTAGATTAAAACAACTATCATAGAGTTACAAGAAGAAAACAGGGTAAGATTAACAGAGTTAGAAAATAAATTAGATGAACAAGTTGAAGTAGTTGAAACTGATTTAACAGTACAGAACTCTGAATTATTGAATAAAAATAAGGATGAAAATGTTTAACATTTTGAATTTGAAATTAATGAAAATTGTGAATTTGAAATTAATGAAAATTGTGAATTTGAAATTAATGCAAATTGAATTAGAAATTAATGGAAATTTTGAATTTGAAATTAATGAAAATTGTGGATTAGAAATTAATGAAAATTTTTAATTTGAAATAAATGAGAAATTAAAACGAAATGTAGGAGACCAAAGTGAATAAAATAAAATAGAGTTAAAAGAAAGTTCTTCAATGGAAACTACTTTAATACAGCCAATGTCTGAATTTTCCGAAAAAATAATTGAATGTACTGTGCACTGTAATGTAATGTACTGTAAGAAAATAAACCAAAAAATCTGTTAGTGGAGTTAAAATCAAAACATAAATATGTTATAGAACCTTTGATTCAACAGGATTATAATGTTAGATTTTACGGGGATATAATCAGAGAAACATTAATAAATAAAAGAAATATTCATAAAATAAAATTTAAAGTTTGTGCAAAAAATTACCATCATAGATGTAATCCAGAATTCATTACTTCTATTAAGTCTTACATTACCCAAGCTATACTTAAATTATGAAAATAAAGTTAAAACTAACAATTTTCCTTTTTATTAACTTTAAATAATTTTGGATAATTAAAATAAAAAACAATAAGAGTCATTTTACAATAGGTTTTGACCTACATAAGCTCTTGTTTTATTACAATTTATTGTACTTTTTACATTCTAAATCCCTACCCTTTACTTTGAAAATTACATAATATTTTTTTTTTATTTTACTTTCCTGAGTTTAGAGTACTTAAAATGTATTGAGATATTTTTCTAAACTTAGGTAGCTGAGAAAACAAAGCAATGATTGGAACATGAAAATAATAAAGTTAAATATAATTTAAAAGCCTGGAAATCGGAGAAAATAGACAAATGTAGTAATGTCATTATTTATAATTTATAATCCTATAAAACTTACAATAAGAATAAAAAAGTCTCAAAATTACCATCTTATAAGATTTGCTGTCTCTGTACACTGATGTAATAATAATGAGTGGAACCAAAACAATAAACAGAATAGCTAATATTGAATACATCAGAGGGATCCAATGTAGATTGGAAAATGGCATGGACTGAAAGATATAATTCCAACGGGAAGACCACTTCATATTATCATTCCTCTGAAAATATCAGTAATTATGAAAACTTAGGCTGAGATCATATATCAATACAACTGTGTGTATGATGGGGTTTATATTCTGTACATAAGCAAGCACATACATAAGCAAGCAAGCAACAGTAAACATTTTAAAACAAAACAAATAGGTTATATAAGTTACAGCCAATTGAGCATAGAACTTTTGAAAGCATTAAATTTAATGTAACTGTGAATCTCAATCACATGAACAATAATCAGCAATCACAAATTTCTTTGAATAAATCACTATATTATATATAATGAAAGGTTAATTAATAAAAAAAGACAATATTATATTCTTAAAAAATTAAATGAAGATAAAAAAACATAATCACAATAAAGCAAGATTGAGCTTTATTGTAGAATAAAGAAATTGCTGATTACATTCATTGTATAATGAAATAGTCAATATCATATTCTTACGGAATTGAATGAAGTTAAAAAAAAAATTGTATTCATAAATATAATGTTCCATATTAAAGGAAGATTTAAATTAATTGTAGAATGAATAAATTAACAAACTTACAATAAATTGTATGCTGTAAGTATACTTGACATGAAAAGATTGTCCCAAAGGAATATCACCTTTAGGTATTTCCAAAGGATTTTCAGAGGAGCAATCTGTATCATTACTGTGACTAATACTTGATGGAACCACTTTAACATCTATGTTAAACAAGATCGAGATTAAACAGATCAAAAAAATTCTTGTAGAAGATAAATAATGAACATAAAAACATACTTACTCACTAATTTACTTTTAGAAGGATACTCAGAAGAACCTTCATAAATCATTATGAAATCAACATGGTTAAATATAAAATATTTTTCACGATAACCATACTGTAACAAAATTTTTAAGACAAGTTAATTACATTACCATTAAAGACAAATAAAAATTATTAAATTTACAATAATTATATTATTGACTAAAACCTTATTGAAAATTTTATAGCAGAAATTGTCCATTTCATATCCGGTGTAACAACCAATTGGAAATCCAGTTACACAATAACTTCTGTTTTGAATTCCTATTTCAATGTCACTATCTAATTCAGGGCACCAGAGTCCAGGGATATCAAAGTCTATAACATAATGTTTTATTTATTTATTTATTTTTGAAATCTACAACTGTACAATAAAAATTACATCAGGAAACATAAATATTAATCAAGTAAACTTAGAGTTATTTGGACACAGCAGGAGGTTACTTAGACCCAAATAAAAAATAGTTTAAATTAAAACTAGCTCTCTTACTATGAAAACCTAATAGAGATGATTCACAATATATAGCAACACTAGTGCTAGGTCTTTTTCGGTCCAAGTAGCCCCAAGTTACAGTATAGACAGTAATAGTTATTAATTAAAAAAAAATTAATAATTTTATGTTAAGTTCTAAAAGTTTAAAAATCATAAATTCATCATACTGTAAAAATCATTGGAAAAGGTCTTTGCAAGCTATATTTAACTGCATCTATATCTCCGGTACAATCTCTGATCCACTATGAAACAAGCCTCCTCAAAGCCTAACAACTAAATCATACTTTTATTTTACTGAAATGTAATCACAAAGGTAGCCTATGGGTATTCAAATAAATATACTGTTTATTCTTCGATTTGGACATAATTCTGTCCTGACCATCTGTACTTGTTGAAGAACTGCATCCTTTACAAGATAGCCCTAATTCAATGGAACACAGTGGACCTAGATAGGGAAGTTAATAAATATCCTTGTGTAAGACAGCAGTACAGCCAATATTGACATAGAGCTAAAGACAGTAGTGACAGATGGGTCCATAACTGGATATACTTAGGTAAAGCTGCTGGAAATGCTCATGATCTGAGAGGGGGCAGATGGGGTTTCTTAGTTGTTCATCAACCAAGAAAACAAATTCGTGGAATGACAAAGTTAAAGAAATCAGTGAAGTAGAAAAAGGAGGCCTGAAAAACATACAGCAGAACAAAAATTTATTCACTGGGATGAGTATATTAGGAAGAAATCAGAAGCAAAAAGAATAGTCAGATCTGTAAAGATAAGGAACTAGGAGTTCTGCCAAGAGCAGGAACAGAACTTATGATAAAACTTTATGAAATCCTGGAATATTATCTAAGCTCAGATGGGTGGAAAATCAAAGCCTATGAAGAATAATAAAAGATATATAGTTGACCGTAAAAATTGATATATAAGAAGATGGTCAGGGTTGTGGTCAAAAGTTAAACAAAAATAGTTTACAACTATTTTTGTTTCACTTTTGACCGCAATCCTGACCATCTTCTTATATAATAATAAAAGATGCTCATATAAAGTTTGCATCCAATGAAAAAGAAGTTTAAAAAGTTCGGATAGACTTCTTTCAGGAAAAATTTAGAATGGAAGACTGTTAGCAAAGACTGAAGAAGAAAAGAGAGAATGAATGAGGTCTTTCCTGAGGACATGAATGAGGCATTCAAAGAGGATAAGGTGGAATAAATGGTTACCAAAATTCAACTGGGACCAAATTCAATACAAAGCTCAGGGACCAAATGACTTAGCCCCAGGATTCACTATATATGGCATTAATGAAATAATTCCCAAGATTGTGAAATAGTGCCTCTAGATGTTCATACCCCAAGGTATCGGGATATCATGCATTACCACAAGAATGGAAAAACAATTTCAATTGCTCTCTTCAGTTGTTTACAGATACTTGTATACATATTTATAGCACATATATGTAATATTTATCTTGGAAGCAAGACAGGAAGCCAGATTATGTACTTTGAGTAAATTAGAAAACTGGGAGTACTAAGAGGATGCATCAGCTGACAGAGATCAGTTTATTGTATGGACAATGGTACATGGTACCAGAGAAGGGAGAAGCAATATTTCTTCATTTTTTGAATTGCAGTGTTATGGTTCCAAAGATAGGGAATAGTTTCCACAAAACATTAACATGTTAAAGAAGTTGAGGAAATATATTGAAATGAAAATGGAAATTAACTCTTTGCCAATAGATAAAGGAAATAAAATGTGTGCACATGGCATTCATAAAAAACATACATGCAAGGAATATGATTTATTTCTATGAACAATATGAAAACAACGAAAATGTTAAACAAAATTTTTACTTTTTATCAGCACATTAATTTGCAAGAATATTTATTATACTAAGGAGTAAAATAATATAAAAATAAACTACAAATTTATGCAGCTAAAATATCTTAAAACGTATATTTAAAAATAAAATGTAAAATCATACCAAACACCCAATGTCGTTTTAATTTCAAAGTCAATCCTTTCTTAAGAGCGTCAAGTTGTTCTTTGTCTTTAGGATCTCCTCCAACAAATGTCTTAGTGCAGAGATGTTCACATGTTACATTTTCAGCAAAAGATATCTGAATAAATAAAAATGCATACAAAATGATTATTAATAATAGTAAACATGAGGATTTTCTGTACATCTTACTATAAGGACTAGCCATATTGGGAAGCAAAGTCCAGAAAATATAAAAAAATAATCAGAAGACGATTGTTATTTATAAGACATATTTACAATACAATAACAAAACAGATATTCAAGTATCTTTGCAAGGTCAAGGTCAAGAGAGATTTTAAATGAAATAAAATAAGAAAAGGAAATAATGGAGATTTTTTTTATTTAGGGATTAACGTCCTTATGTTCTCCAACTTAGGGCAAGAAAGATGGGTTATCCTATAGGTAACCAACCTACTGTAGCCAGAGTGGGAAAATCATGATTTATTCTGAGGTTCCACCACAAAATAAAAGTGAACCTGCTCAGGCCAGATATATAATGATACTTCTTCTGAACCAAAAATGCTTAGTTTGAGGCTCAAGACACTTGGCCATCCTTGGCCTCAGAGAGATTTTCAAAAATAAGATTTAAAGAATAAAAGTAAGTGCTCAGAAGAAAAACAGAAAATGAGACATAATGAAATGATGAAGAAGAAAATAATAAAATATGAATTGAAATCATCAAGTGATTTCAACTAAATTGACTGTCCCTGAACATGAAATGAAAAGTAATTTTATTCAGGGACATCAAGTTCGCTAAGAATAATTACACTGTACATTTGAGTGCAAGATAGCATGGATTATAGAGGATTTTTTTTAAGGAAATCGTTCTGTGGGAATGAATATACAAGTTTGTGGATTGGGATCTTGTATTTAAGGAGTGGGCGGAGGAACATGAGGTAAACAAATCAAGAATAGAGAGAAGATTTTAGATTTTAAATGTTACTAATGAGATTCACATCTAGGAAGTATTTCCGAAAGAAAAGAGGGTGAGGCCACTTTAACTCGGCGTACAAGCTTGAGACATGAGAGCATTTAGGGATCACAGCAATGAATCTAAAATCACAATTTATTAATCTCTTAAGTCCCATCTCATGCCTACCTGCCAATCCACCATAAACGAGGCAACCATAATCAAAATGGTGAAAAAAGAATCTAAGAGCTTTAGGAACTGTTTAAGGATTGCAAAGGATTGTCAGGTAATTCGGGTCATTTCAGGATAGGTTCTGATCAAAAATCACTTCAAGCTTTCCAACATGAGTGTTTGAATTGAATTGGTTGAAATAATACTGTTGGATTGCCCCCAAAAAGATATTAAATTAAATATATCAAGGTATGAGTAACCTTCTACAACACCATAGAGACCTTGATGTAAACAGATGATAATTCATAGAAATGTGAGGTTGGGTTGCATCCTCCAGGCTATCTGCAATAAATAACTCTTAAAGGCTCACATCAAACGGTAATAGATCTTCATGATCTGTAGTGCCTATTACTAATTATAAATATATAAATACAAATTGATAAAAATATCTTACTTCATAAGCAGAGAATGTTTCTCCCAATGTAAACATTTCTAACCATTCAATAGGTGGATATGGACGTTGACAAAAACCATAACTGAAAAAGGATAATTTAAACTGGAAATTATTAATCATTAATATCAACAAACAAATACTTAAAAGAGTGTGTACTAACTCAGATATGAAAGGAAAAATATCTCCAGTGACTCTTTTTTCAAACAAAAAAACTGGACTACCCTAAAAATAACAGTTCTAATAAATCATAATATACATTGATCATAATACATAAAACTATTTGTAAAATATAAATAAATAAATCAGGATAATTAGAAATTCTTATATTATTAAAAATGAATGATGAACAATTTGAAACCACATCACAACAGCTGGGTCTGTCGGACCCAGTAACATTATATAACTAATTTTTATATACCTTCAGTTCAATATATTACTGTAATCATATATTTATATGGAATTACATGGAAATATAGTATGCACAATAATAAAAAACTAATGAACGACAAATAAATATCACTATGGCTCCCACAGACCCACCTGTTGGCTGTGGATATATGACCTAATTGGTAAGCAAATCGAGTTTCATATCAGTAGAATCAGGCAAAAAAGTCCATAAGGCATCAAATAAGTCAAATTCTTGACTGATCACTAATTACTGGTTGCACTACTTACTGTTAAAATAACTAAATTAATATAATATTTTTTTCAGTCTCCCTATTGATGGAAGAGTGTCAGAATAATCAAAACACCATTTGACAGGAAGTTTCCTCAATACATTAATAGTAATTATAAAAAAAAAAATATATTAAAGACTAGTTTTGGTTAACTTAAGGAATTAGTTAGGGATTAAATGAAATTTCTGTTGCCTCCAAAAATTGAATAATGTAGATTCCATTTAGTAAATCAAGTTTGGTTAATAGCTCTTTGCAATTAATTTTATTTTTATATAACATCAAATTAAGAAATCATTTTTAGGATTAAATGAAACTTCTGTTACCTCCAAAAATTAAATAATTTAGATTCTGCAAGAAAATTAAGTTTGGTTTATAACATTTTGTAACTTATGTATATAAACTGAGATAAAACAAAAGTTTATATCCAGATTTCAATTAAGATTGATTAAATTAAAGTTTGTGACTGTTTTTAAATGTAAATTAAAAAGTATTGTCTACATGCCACAATCCTCAAATGTTGAAGATTCCTAGGCAACAAAGCAATTTTTTAATGTTGTGATTTATTTAAATCAAAGCCTGTAACATTCTACTGAGAAACACATAGTAACTTTAGGTTTAGGATCTAAACTGAAAATCTCCCCAAGTTTATATTTGACAAAAAGACAATTTAAAGTGACTTCTTGGTGATATTTAAAATTATCTTTTTGAAAAGGTTTTATTTTTATTTAAAAAGAGTGCAAACGGTTTTATTTAAAAACTTCTGTTTGAGATTAATACATGAGACATTTTTGTGAACCAGGAAGGGTTTTGAAAATATATGTTCAGTTTTCTAGTTAAAACTTAATAAATCCTAGTGTAGATGTTTCTTTGAGCAATTTAAAATCACGGATGTGGAAAATCCTTTATTTACACATTTTGGCTCTCATAGGCACAATATTAATTCACTGCTTTATTACAACAAAGTTATTTCATCTGTAATGTACTTCCTAACGTCACTGAGGCTGACTGGAGCAATGTCTGATGAGAAAAAATAGATGAATCCATAAATATAAATGTTCAATTAACTTAATACACTATTATCATTTATCAGTTATTAGGTTATATATTTCTTAATTTTTCAACAAAATAGAAAGTTGCAAATTGTCTGTACTGTTCCTGTACTATTTGTAAACTAGTTAAGTTGTACTTGGGTAAGTGGCACAAAATAATTTGTCAGGATACTTCAAAAGAAAATTGACTTCTTTATTTCACAAGTTTTACACAGTGAAATTGTATTATGAACATACCTTAGTATAAGAAGATGAATATAAAGCAGGAAAAGAGTAGCCACTAAACATACGAAACTTCAAGCTAGAGAAAAAAGCAACATATTGAAGGTAAAAAGAGTTACACTGCTGCAATTGGGAAAGACAGATGATGAATGAACAAACAATACAAAACGATGTACGTGTCAATCCCATCTAAAAATTTTAAGTGAAGAAATAAAAAGTTAACCAGAATAACACTGATCAAAACCCTTATCAGTTTATCAATACCACAAGGTCAGGAACTAGCAGTGTTGCTCGAATGTATCTACTCTCTTCGAAAAATTAGGAAATCATCTAATTAGAAATAAAGCTCTTCTCTCTTGGTTAGGGATTATCAAGTAATGAACGGCTAATAACATTCCATTTTTCTGTTCCTCGTACCTTATGCAGTGTCGTTCGTTTCTTGGTAAGTCTACAATACAAAATACAATTTATTTTTATCACAAAATCACTTATGAACATTTGCTTTATTTATTTAAAAAATATTTTTTTAATAAATAAAGCATTCCCACCTAACCCCCTGATCATCACTCATCAACTATCCCGTCCTAGAAGTTTTTCGTGCTGTTGAGGTGTTTACCATAAGTTAGTAATTACTACTTTCTACATAGTTGTGATCAAATACAGATTAATCATCATAAAATTGTAGTTTATGAAACGTGCATGTGCGGAGCATTATGTAGTAACAATCGAAATAACCAGAAATATGACGAAGAAACTAATATGAAAGTCTGCACTCTTAAGATATCAATAATCGCTAAAGTAATTTTAAAATTTGTTACTTATTCATTACACAAAAAAACCCTGAAGGTAGAAAAATCTGCAATCTTAAAAATGTTTTATAAGTGAGTTATCAATCACTTTGAGGGGTTCTGGTTTTCACTAGAGCTAACTCCTTCCATCTCCCACAGAGGGAGAAGACCTCTCTTACTCTTTGTCTTCACTATTATTTATTTGCAGCATGCTGGTGAAGTATGGTTTATATCCTGTTCACTCCGTGCTCTTTTTGAATCATGATTTATCTACTGTCTACACTGTATCATAGTAACTTCACCACTGATCGAATTCAATAATTTATTAGGTCGATTGGGTTCGGCATAGTTAGTTATAAAAAAAAAAAAAAATGTATTCGCTATTTTTATCATATCTATATTCAAGTATAATGGAAAAAGATTGTTCTAATTATTTTATTGAAGAATATTGATTTTGTTTCCGAACTATGTGCACCCAATGACACAAAACTAAGTTGACAAATCCGCAACAATTTAGACGGAGTAAACTTGCTGTAATTTTAAATTATTGCCATTTTTTGACTTTCATTGTCTGCTTTGCTGTCAATACATTAAAAAATATTATATAAAAACTAATGACTTTACTAAATTAATATTACTAAAAAATATTTTGCCCTTTTTATCTATTAAAAAATACATAAGTAATTTATTACGCTAAAAAGTCAGCAAAATAACATTAACTTTAAGACTAACTGAATTCTTATAAATAAAATTCTAATAGAACTTTGTTTTAAAGTGGATGCTGGAAAAAAGGAATACAAACATATCTATGCAAATATTTATTTAAACAAACAATGTAATTATAAAATGTGAAAACTGAATTAATTCATCTAACTTACACTAAAATATACTAGCATTCTCTGCCATTATTTTCTCTTATATTGTAAATTATAGGTTTAAATTTCACTTGTTTATTAATTGAATTATGCTAATTACACTAAAATTTAGAAGTATTTTTTACAATTTCCTTTTATCCTAGATATTATTACTATTTACAATATTACCAGATAGTTTGAGAAACTCACCAAAAGAAAAAAAAACACCTTTTTTAATTTTTTGAATCTTAAAACCAAAATGTTTTTCTAAATGATTTTTTTTAAATTTTTGAGATGAATGTATATTTATTTTTAATTATAGAGAAGATTATTTCAACATGATTTTAATTTACAATCAAGATATCCGACGTTTCGGCTACCATGCCCTCCTTAGAAAGACTATATCAATTCTCATTTTAAAACAGGTCTATGAACACTATAAAGAACTCTAAAAATTATATTTTTTGAATTGTTAAAGTGTTCCGGATGATGGTGTGATAGCCGAAACCTCGGATTTTTTAAAATTAATTATTAATTATTTAATTGCGATGAATCATTTTTAAAATTAACAAATCATAATATAATATTATAAATACAAAATTAATATCAGTGGATGTCAAACTTTAATAAAATTAAAATTCTGTTAATTCCTTCCGACTAGATGAACAGAAATGAATTACGAAATTAAGCATAAAAATCCTAGGCGTGGGATACACATAAGTAAAAGCATTTTTAATCGAGTTTTGGGATTTTAATTGAGGAAGATAGACAGGGTTTAAAGCATGCTGCAAACGGAGCACACTTACAAGAGGCTACGCTAGAGATGGGATATCGAAAGCAAAATATCGATATTACATCGGAACTAAAATATCGAAAATTAAATGAAATAAAGTAATAATAATTATAAAATGATACCATAGCTTGACCTAGAAATACTTATTTTATGTCATACCTAATCAAAATATATAAGAAACTCTTTATAGCAATGAAGCAAAGCAACACCACGACAACCATATCATAAATATAACAAATATAAACTCAAATATAATCGTATACAAATGGAATATCGATATTTTATTTTGATAATTAAATATTTATTTCGATATTTTACATTGTTGTTATATTGATATCGAATATTGGCAACAATATTCCGATATTATTTTATTGAATTATCGATATTTTGTTTAAAAAGACTAGAAAATTGCACAGAAATTTTAAAAATGGAATATCGATATTTTATTTCGATATTTAGAATTATTGTAGTATCGATATGGAATATTAGCAACAATATTTCGATATTATCGTATCGAAATAACGATATTTTGTTTAAAGTTACGAAAATAGAGATTTAAAACATGAAATGTCAATATTTTATTTCTGAAAACTACATATTTATTTCGATATTTTCTATTGATGTAGTATCGGTATAGAATATTAGCAACAATATTCAGATATTATTTTATCAAAATATCAATATTTTGTTTAAAAAGACTAAAATATTATATAAAGATTTACAAAATTACATGTCGATTTTTTTTTTAAACAACATATTTATTTCGATATTTTACATTGTTTTAATATCGATATCGAATATTGGCAACAATATTCCGATATTATTTTATTAAATCATTGATATTTTGTTTAATAAGACTAGAAAATTGTCTAGAAAAATTAAAAATGGAACATCGATATTTTATTTTAATAATTACATATTTATTTTGATATTTTCTATTGTTGTAATATTGATATAGAATTTTAGAATAATCTTTTTAAACCAAATATCGATATATTGTAGAAAAATATCGAAATATCGTTTCTAATCCTCGATAACAATTTTAATAACAATGTAAAATATTGAAAGGGACATCAATTTAAAATATCTTCAATCCAATCAATTTTTAACCTTTTTAAACCAAATATCGATATTTTGATGAAAAAATATCGGAATACTTATTATAATTATCGATATCGATATTATTAGCAATGTTGGATATCGAAAGGAATAAGAAATTATCAAAATTAAATATCGAAAAAACATGTTTTAGCTTTTCATAAAATTTTATAGTTTTCTTTTATAAAATATCGATATTTCTATTAAATAAAATATCGAAATATCGTTTCTAGTCCTTGATATTAATAACAATGTGATATATCGAAAGGAATATGAATTTATCAATTTATTTTATATATTTTTTAAATATTTATTTATTGCTATTTACAACTGTACATTATAATTCATTTAGTAAATCTGATCTAAGTTAAGTTGGAGTGTTACAGGCGTGTAGAGAAACTACCCATTGGTAGCACTCTAATGACATTTTACATTAGCTAGTCTCATGGCCATCTTCTTTTCAGGCGCCTCGGAGGATTGTCAGGAATGGAAGAGGATGCAAGATTAGAAACTAGGGGGTTTGAGTGGTTAGAGACCTTATAATGGAAGGAGTGATATCTGGTTCGGGCTAGATCGGTTACATAGGGAACATTAAGGTCTTTATGTATGAATTTATTTGTGACAAAGTAAGGAGCATTGAGGATTTTACGAAGGATTTTGGATTTTAAGGATTGAATACGAGAGGAATTCGAAGGTTTAGTGGAGCCCCAAAGCTCAACTTCATATGTCCAGATTGGCCTTATTACAGTCATGTAGATCAGTCTTTTATAATGTGTTGGAAGTTTAGACCGTTTGCTTAGTAAGTGTTGTAATAGTCGAAATCGACGTGCAGTTCCCTGTCTTTTCAGTCTGGTGTGAGGATTTCAGGTTAATAGTTTGTCCAAATGTAGTTCAAGGTAGCGGCTCTGTTCGACAGGGGTAAGAGTATCATCATTAAATGAAACTGTAGGGCAGTCAGTAGGTTTACGACGAAGGGTATAGGTGATTTGATGGGATTTGTTGGAATTTATCTTAATCCTCCAGTTAAGACACCAATCTACGAGGGCTATGATATGGTTATTAATTTAAAATATGGAAAACTATTTTTTGCTTTGTATTAAATTTTCTTATCTTTTATGCTTTTTATAAAATTTTCTTAATCTTTTTAAACTAAATATCGATACTTCGATCAAAAAATATAGAAAAACTATTTTTATGTTTTTTTTTAAAAATTGTCTTAATCTTTTTAAACCAAATGTCGATATTTCTATGGAAAAATATTGGATTACTTTTTATAATTATTGATATCGATATTATTAGCAATGTTGAATATCGAATGGAATAAGAAATCATCAAAATAAAATATCCAAAAACTATTTTTTAGCTTTTCATAAAAAGTTATTGTTTTCTTCCTTAAAATATCGATATTTATATAAAATAAAATAACGAAATATCGTTTATAATCTTCGATGTAGATATTAATAACAATAATAAATATCGAAAGGAACATAAATTTATCAATTTGAAATATCGAAAAACTATTTTTATGCATTCTATAAAATTTTCTTAATCTTTTTAAATTATCTTTTAAAGTAATCAGTTGTAAATAGCAATAAATAAATATTAAAAAAAATAAATTAATAAATTCATGTTCCTTACGATATTTCACATTGTTATTAATATCGAGGACTAGAAACGATAATGCGATATTTTATTTAATAGAAATATCGATATTTTATTTAATAGAAATATTGACATTTTATAAAAGAAAACTATAATATTTTATGAAAAGCTAAAACATGGTTTTTCGATATTTTATTTTGATAATTTCTTATTCCTTTCGATATCCAACATTGCTAATAATATCGATATCGATAATTATAAAAAGCATTCCGATATTTTTTCATCAAAATATCGGTATTTGGTTTAAAAAGGTTAAGAATTGATTGGATTGAAGATATTTTAAATTGATGTCCCTTTCAATATTTTACATTGTTATTAAAATTGTTATCGAGGATTAGAAACGATATTTCGATACTTTTCATCAAAATATCAATATTTGGTTTAAAAAAATTATTCTAAAATTCTATATCGTTATTACAACAATAGAAAATATCTAAATAAATATGTAATTATCAAAATAAAATATCGATGTTCCATTTTTAATTTTCTAGACAATTTTCTAGCCTTATTAAACAAAATATCTATAATTTAATAAAATAATATCGGAATATTGTTGCCAATATTCGATATCGATATTAAAACAATGTAAAATATCAAAATAAATATGTAGTTTTAAAAAAAAAAATCAACATTTCATTTTGTAAATCTCTATATAATATTTTAGTCTTTTTAAACAAAATATTAGACCACTCCGAAGTCTCCTATAGTCACAGCCGAACATGTAACAGTGTTTAAACTGTACGTCGTGTCGAATATGGCCCTCGATCGACGTTACTGTGTTGGAGATGCTCCTTAACCATTCATCAACATCCCGATGTCCCTTCTGACCAGTATCATGAACCCTTCATTAGTTCTGGATGAGCTACCCTGTCGGTATGCAGTATACCAGTGAATGTACATGCATGATGAGGCGGAGAGCGTTCTGACAGTCATCGCCATCACTTACAGTCTGTGCTGCTGCAGAAGCTCGATTTCGGCCTGCTTTGGTGAGAGGCCTCTGACGTTAGATTCCTGACAAGATGCTCAGTAATAATACCCCTTAAGAATCTTGCCCATAATGTCTAGGAGCGTGATCACCATGCCTATCATCTGGTCCATGCGGAAGCATAGCTGTTCAATAAGGCATTTCAGAGGCACTCATCGCCTGAGCAGGCCGAGTCGACTCTGTTTTTTTTCTTTGTGGCTGCTTGCTGTCCTCCCATGAGTCCGAGTAGGATAACTCTTCCCAGACAATCCTGCTTGGTCTTTTGGATGTCTCTTGCGATGGTCGCAACAACATCACCTCCCACCGCCACTTCCCTCTCGAACCATCCCTCCCGGACTTTTAATAAATAGCTCCAGCCCCGAATCGGGTACTCTTTGCATGGCACCGGGTGTCCTACGTTGTATTTGCACAGAGTGCACATAGGAGACCCCCTGGTCGTGCACTGCATGGGTAAGTGGGATTCTCCACACCTCGGACATGAGCATTTCCGGTCACAATATTTCATGATGTGACCGTACTGTTGGCAGTTCCTACACTGTGCAGAGCATCCGTATTTCTTAAAAGAATCGTACTTGATTCAAGGACAGTGCCTCTATGGCTGAATGCTTTACTGTATTATCAATAATGACCTAAATGAACTCCATAGGGCGCTGCTGGGCATCGCCATTCTTAGAAATAAAATTCTATTAGAGCTTAAACAAAATTTGTTTTAAAGTGTATGTTTGGGGAAAAAAATGAAAAAAAAATATATTTATGTAAAAATTTATTTATTTATAAATATACAGAGTAGACCTTCTGAAGTGTTACATACCAGCTCATTACAGTTTGAATATTTAGACTGGCATCTTGTAAATACAAAAATACAGTTGAATTACAAGAGATTTTGCTACCCCATATTTACAAAGTATAACAATTATAAAGTGCGGTTCAAAACACACCAAACCGAAATTTTTATCACTTAATTAAATGACACACTTTTAAACACTAACCTTTTTGAATAGCTTACCGCAAAATTTATCTCACTCCTCATAATTCAAATTATATGAGAACCAGCAATAGGTAATTAATGTATCTTTAATTTAACATGGCATTGCTGGCCTTTTCCTGTGGACAAACAGAAACAGAAAAAATAAGTAATGCTTGATCATAAAGGTATCATAACAATACTATCACGTAAAATATTAAAAGTGTATGAATATAAATGAACATTATGTAATTACAATTTATGTTATAACCAGGATAGCCACACGTCTCATATTTACGATATTTTTCCTGCATTTCCGTGATTCGTTTTGTGTTAATCTGAAAGATGTTTTTGGAATTATGTTTACATTTGGAATATTTTTATTGGCATCGAAAATGCCTCCAATAACTTCCCCGACACCCAACTCTCCTTGTGAGCCAGAACCACCTCACTGGCCAACTAAAAGTAGTTATTCCGTCTCTTGTCTTAATTATTTTTCTTTATTTATTTTTTCCTCATTCTTTCACTAGTTGATTTATACTAATATAATTTCTAATCAAGCGTAAGATTTGCCCATAGCTTTTAATATTTTTTTAAAAAAAATATTATACTAAATTGTACAATATGCCGATCGACTTCTCTCTTTTAACATTAGTTTTGAGAATTTAGAAATGAAACTTGACAGTTTTAGTCATGTTAAATGAAGTTTTTTTTTTGGTTGTGGATCTACTTTTTATCCCAATCGATTCTTTCATTCGTTTAAGGAACATTTTTTCTCTCAATTTTAGAACAAACAATGCACTGCGTTCACATGTTCTTTCAAGTGGAGTAGACTCTCTACTCTGACTTCATCCTTAATTGCAACTGAAGACATAATCAACAAAAAATGTGCACTAAATTTAGTCTTAATGACTTCAGTATCACGAAACGTGCTAAATGATGTACTAATGGGGAATTAGAAAGTGGTAACAAAACGTTTCGATGATTATAATTTTTTTTGACTTGGTGTAAAGAGATGAAGTGTGCAAAACGGTTATATATAAAAACCTAGATTATTGATCAAGGTAATAAATTGAACAGCTTCACCCGAATAGTGGGTAATCTGAAAAACAAAAAAGTTTTGGTTTTATTTTGAAATGGAAATGATCCAAAGATATTAACACAGACAGTGGTTTCTTTCTCTACTGTGGTCCTTCTATAGACTATCCCAAAGCATGTACAATATATAGAATTCGTCAAATACGGAATATATATATATATTTTTTTTGTCAGATTCGCCACTACTAAAGATAAGCTGCAATATTATTAATCATCAAATATAAATCTGGATAAATATCCAGATTTATGTTTGATGATTGTCAATTGGTGCCTTCAAACTGGAGAAAAATAAATGTAGTGATTAGAGAAGGATGTTACTGAATTTAATTGGTATCGAATAAACCCTTATCCACTTGAACTCTCCAGCGAAAAGTGCCGGATTTTTTTCCTTTTAAAATGAGAGGTTTATTCATTATGAATCTTTACCACCCTTTCATCACAGAAGAGGTTAAAAAGAAATAACTAGGAGATTTAATTTACTGCAACTGGCACGAATAACAATGGGGGAAGCAGGAACAAGTCCAGCCATTAGCCAATCGGTTTTTTCCTTAACTGCAGATAATCAATGGGAACCTACTCCTTCCTCTCCCTTTTCTCTTTTTAGTCTTTGTTTTACCATACGTTTAACTGGTGCCGAAACCCGAGAACATTAGATACCGGAGTAATGTTTGTTTTAAAGAAGAATCTTTATCGTTGTTTTCTCAGCTTCCAATTTTTCTTCTCTAATTTTTTTTATATAATGGCTGGCAAAGCTATCGTCCGACAAGCGGTCTTGTTGAATTTTGAAGCTTTAAATCAAAATGGAGTCTAGAACCCACCTCCCATAGAGGTGACTCCTCCACCCCCGGAAAGGAAAGATTAAAGAAGGCGTTTGGAGAAGGACGGTGGGCCCCAGAGGAAGACATATTTATGATGATCTGAGAGACAAAGAAACCGAAACAGTCTAGTGGACAGTATGCCGCGAAACTCCTGGCAGGCTATAACAGAATTGCAGATAAACTCAGCGAGGTGATGGAAACAATCCAGGTACAGGTTCGAATGCAATTCCTATCCATGGTACTAAAGGTTCAACTGGCAAAAGAGCTGGGGAATAAGGAGGGATTTCCGAGAGAGCACTCATTTGTGGAATGTGCTCAAGGACTCATGGATACAAGCGTTAGAGAGGTGGAGGCCCGAACGGAAGTAAAATTCTTGGACCCGGATAGAATATCAACGGCCAAGAAATATTTCCAATCCTTGGAGATGAGATCACGGAGAGCGTAGAAGAGAGAGAGCCTAGCTACCAAGAAAATAGAAGGAGCCAAGTAAAACTCAGAAGCAATGGTCGACGAGAGGATCGGAAGTGTCATGGTTGTGGAAATATTGTGCATTTAGTGGCGCATTCCATGGAGCAATCAATCAGGCCGAGGACTTGAGACGAAGCCTTGTAGGGAATATGAAGATATTTTCTTTAAAGAAGGAGACATGCTTAGGGCAATCAGGAAGACAGTCCATGAGATCATACAAAAAGAAGATAATGTTACATATGTGAAAGAGAGGAGATACCCGCAGGCGCTACATCACCACATCCGGGAAGAGCTCCAAAGTTTAAAACACCAGGGAATAATTGTTGATAGTAAATCCCCATACAATGTGGAGTCCATTGTGGGTGGTTAATAATAAGAGCGCGCCAGGTGAAACTACTGAAAAGTACAGAGTGGTGATAGATTACAGGAAGCTGAACGAGAATACTATAGACGAAAAGTTTCCGATCCCCAGATTTGAAGATAGGCTGAGAGGGTCGACGGTATTTAGCACATTGAACATGAAGGCATTCACATTCGAGAGAGTCCACTATGAATTTACAAGGATGCTGTTTGGCCTCAAAAATGCTCCTATAAACTGAAGTTTCACTATAAAGTGAAGGGAGTTCGGAGGTTGTTGGGAACTTTAAATTATTACCGAAGATTTTTGCCAGAAATGGCTGAGTTCCTCGCTCCACTCAAGAATCTTCTGAAGAAAGGCAGAAAGGTGATCATCACTCCGATGGTGGAAGAAAATATCAGGCGGTGCAAGGAGAAGCTGCAACAGGGGTCGGTGCTTCCTTTCCCAGACTTCACCCGTCAATTCACTATCACTACAGATGCGAGTGGGTACGCGCTGGAAGTGGTGTTGTCTCAGGAGGAGATCGCGCAGTGGCGTACGCCAGATTCAGTACACTGGAACGAGACCTCTTGGGAATAGTGTGGGCTGTTGACCACTTTAGGCCCTATGTGTTTGGAAGAAGGTTTAGAGTACACACTGACCACAAGCCCCTGCAATGAGTGGGAAAGTTGAAGGAGTCGTCGGCCAGGGTAACGCGTTGGAAAGAGTTATTGGGCCATTACAACATAGAGATTACATACAAACCAGGCAAAGAAAATGTGGTAGCTGATTGGTTATCTCGATCCATAACTGTGAACTCCTTGGAAGAAGACAACGGGGAAACGTTAGGAGAGAGACAGTTTCTATGAGAATGGCTCATAGCTCTCCGAGAGAGGAAAACGAACAGAATGTGGTGGAGGAAGACGGTAGGGAGGAATCTTCGTCTAAAGAGAGCTCTGACAAAGGAAGACCAATAGATATGGAGGAATTAGAGGATATCATCAATGACAAGAGGCGGCAGATTATATGGAAGACGAGAACCACTGGATTAGTCAAACTTGAGTGTAAAAAGTATGAAAGGAGCAATATCACGACGATTTGGCCGCAGAAAGGCGTGAAAAACGACCAGATCTGTATAACATTGAATAATGCATCATGTGACATTTTCATCCAAGCCTGGAAAAAAAGTCACATGTAAGTTGGGAATGAAACCATTTGGGAGAAAATCAAGCGGCTATGGCGTGATGAACACATAGGAATCGACAGGACATTCACCCGATGCAAGTTGATGGTGGAAACCCTTCGGGTGGACGGACGCCAGCGAGAAGTGACTCTAGCATATCATCAGGTTAGACAAATCACCACGGTATCTCGGAGACCCTGCATCAAAGAGGAGGTACTATTGGTGGGGGATGTAGAAGACTATCACAGAAGTTGTAGGAAACAGCGAAGTTTGTCTACGCACCAAGTATGACAGACACCCACAAAAAGGGGGACAAGAGGAGACACCTACCGCAGGTGCACCGCTCAACGATTTACAGAGCGACACTTTTACATGGAGAGAATTTAAATGGATCACCATAATTGATCTCTTCAGTAAGGCGGCAATGGCGCATCATGTGCAGGACAAGTCGTCGAAAGCAGTGTTGGCAGCTCTCCGATTGTGGTACCAATTCTATGGAGTTCCAGAGCGTATCAGATTCAAGCAGAGAATTCGACAATACCATGATTCGAACAGAAATGAAGGACCTGGACGTAACATGGCATCTCAACACACCAGGGCACCCCGAGAGTAGAGGAACCATAGAGCGGCTTCATTGCACGTTTAGTGACCATCTTCGCTTATATCAGATCGACAAGGGATTGGAACCGGATGTAGCAATATCAAAGGCTATATAATCATTCCGTACACACCGTTTCGAGGTTTTCACAATTTGATATCCTTTTCGGGCTTCGAGGACTCCGGCGGGACTATAAAGGCTCGGCAGTGGACGGTGAGGAGATACACAACAACCATGCTGCTCGAAGAAAGTTATTGGAGAAGGCACGAGGAAGAATGGAAAAGGAAAAAAACAGTAGGGTGGCGCGGAAGAATTTAAAGGTACAGCCAGGATAGGAGCGATCAAAATCCGGACGATCGTATACAGAAAGTTGTGGTCTAACAGGGGTAAGAAGATACAACGATACCAGGGTCCCTTCAGGGTGATAATTGTTAGGGTACACAATATTGTTACTGTAGAAAGT
>NW_027106583.1:633720-656464 GCF_000696795.3 Halyomorpha halys
GAGAGAGAGAGAGAGAGAGAGAGAGAGAGAGAGAGAGAGAGAGAGATTCCCGCTTGAACCGACTTATAACTTTTTTTTTAACGATATCATGTATATTTATGACTCTATCAAAACTTGAAATCTTCAATGTGAGTGTTCATTTTATTGGAGATTTGCTGCGAAATAGGTCTTGACCTCCTTAATATAAATTCTATAACCATTTCAAGTACTAGTTTCAAATCTATTTTACTAATCGATCTATTGAGATCATCCCGATGAACCCTTAAAGGGATGTGGAAAAAAAAATGTTCTCGAAACCTTCACTACCTTGAACTTTTATTGTTTTGCCGATATCATGTCATCCTAATCCATAAGCACTTTTCATTTGTATCTTAATTAAAATTGTACATCTCAATTTTTTTTTTATATATATCAAATAAATAATTGTATACAACGAAACTGTAAGATGCAGTTACTCACCAACTGGAGACGGTGTATGGATCGCAGCAGAACATATCGTTATAACAGCAAATATGCATATAGTAGCAGCAAAGCGTAGAGGAACAACGTCGTAAAGTCATTTGGCTGGGCCCTGGAACTATCAACTAATGTTTTAATAGTTGAGCTAAGAGTAACGAAACGGAAAAAAAAAAAAAATGAGAATATCATGGAAGGATCTAGGCTCAAAACAGCATACATTTTTCAGTCCGTTTGCGAATTGACACTGAGTAAGCCTCATTTGGTCCTAAAAAATGGTCCGTTTGTGGAACTTCGTAAAAACATTTTCTTTATCATAAAAATAAAGAAAAACTTTGAGTCAATTTAAATTCCTAAGGAGGAAGAATGTTTTTATGGTAGTGGAAGAGTGCAAATTTTTGTTCTATGATGAAGTATTCCTTAAAAGTGAAAATGTCTTACACATATTACTATTGACAAAAATTCACTCATTTCTATTATTTTACCTCAGCTTATTGACGTGGAGTGGCTGGAGAGTAATCAACGGACGACAGAATTATATTTTTAAATTCAAATGGCCTTATAACGTTTTGTAATTGAGATATCAATTTTAAGTTTCTAATAAAGAGGGAAAATTTGTTTCAATTTGCATAGCAGCACTGGAAAAGAAAATTGCCAACTTAGTTCAACTTTAATTTTCGTTTTAGGTATTGTCTTTAAACCGATCTAGATTTCTATTGATGATATTTCATGTTTGAATAATTCTTCAGGTATAATAAAAATGCTACTAACGAATTCGAAAAATGCAATTTTTCACAATAGTTATTTAAAAAATGTAGCAAGAAAAATAATGAAAACAAAATTAAATCCTTAATTTACAGACCATAAATAATTAAAAAATTATTAGCGCTCCAGTTTGATAAAAAATAATTCAAACATCCATTAACGGAGACAAAAATTTTGTTTCCTATTGTTTACTCGTAAAAATACAAAACAAAGTTACATGAATAATGTTGTTTATCAATAAGAAATAAATGCTTACCATTTGAAGTTATTGAAGGACCGATGATGATGCTGAAAAGAACCAGTTCTAACAACGCCATTGCTGCTGAATGTGGAAATGTAGGATTAAAATAATTCTTATAAACTAGTCTGAGCCATTGAGATCAATCTTATCAGTAATTCTTAGAGACCCATAGTAGGCCGGTGGCTGTTATAACATGCTTTTTTTAAATATAATATGAGGCAATCCACAGGGAAGGTGATGTTTGCAGACTGACCTCTCAAAAACATTCCTAATATAATCACATCCACACTAGAATACATAAACTGCTTTAATAGCAATTATTGATATTGAGGAATATAGATAAATAAAATAAAATTGAGAGATAAAAGGAACAGAAAAAATAAATATAAATATATTTTAATTCGACATTGATAAGTGACATTAATTTATGTGATAAAAGTGTAAAAAAAAATAAACTATTCATACGTGTTCATACATATTTGTTTTTTCCAATAAATCCGGAATATGAAGGCGATTATCGTTTTTATAATGCTGCCAAATGATATGGTAATCCGGTGCCTATCAAATGCCTGCAGTCTGTCAGTATGTGTCAAATAGTTAATGGTACGTTACACTGTTAGATAATATGTTCCTCATAGTAAGTATTCATGGGTTAGTCCAGTGTGTCCAATTTATAGCCTGGTCAGTATTGCTTCGTGTCGTCGGCAGCTTTGGTTTGATGTCTTCCATGGATGTACTGTACTCTTAATTTGTTTTCTGTGGTCAAGAATCGGAGAAGTAAAGCCAAATTAGTAGATTTTCAAGTGAAGAGGATGAAAAGGAGGATTTTGGTCGGAAGCTAGAATAAAATGCAAATTATGTTTCTAATGTCTTTTACTGCTCCTCATTCCTTTGAGCACGTAAGGACTTGCCAACCTCCCTGAAAGGAATAAAGGATAAAAATGGGAACATCATATGGCGTGAGGAGTGCATCATGGAATGATGGAGGGAATATTTTAAAGACCTGCTAGAGGGGAGAGACGTTGAGGCGTGCTGGCTACATCAGCGAAGAACTCCAAGATACTATCAGAAAAATAAGCCTAGGCAAGGCAGCTGGGCTCTGTGAAATTACTCAGGAAATGATTGGGAACATGGGTAAAAAAAGCCTAGAGATGTTCCTCTATCTTTTGAACCTGCTCTGGAAGAAGATCCCCAGAGGGCCCGTTCGGAGCTCGTTGGGCGCAGTCTTACCATTCTGAGCTCTAATGGCGGTGCCGTTTAAAATCCGGCCGTTGCCTTTTTTCATTTTGAATCGTGATCCTTTCGATTCTTTTAGTTTCTTGATCCACCGAAGTGGTCTGTGTGGACTAAATTTTTCCCTAAAAGGTCGGACATACTTTACCGTATTATCAGCAATGACCTGAATGAGCTCCAGAGGACGCTGATGGACATCGCCATTCTTAAAAATAAAATTCGAATAGAACTTAAACAATATTTGTTTTAAAGTGGATGCTGAATAAAAACATATCTATGTAAAAATGTATTTATTTAAACAATGTTATTATAAAATATTAAAACAAAAATCAATTTATCCAACGTACTCTAAAGTATGCTAGTATTCTCTACTATTAACTTCACTCTTTTATTGCAAATTATGAGTTTAAATTAAGTTCTTCTTTATAAACTAGAGTATATTTTTATTAAAATGTAGAATTATTATTTACAATTTCCTTTTCTTAGACATCATTACTATTTACAATTGGGAATATATTGTTATATACTCTTAATGTACAAGTAAGTAAATATTTACTTGTACATTAAGAGTGTATTTTACCAGGAACTCTAAAAACACACCAAAAAACTTTTTATGTTATCGTATGACGATAATAATTTTTTCTTATCATAAAATCCTGAAAATATTCATATGAATTGAAAAAGCGTAAATTAAGCTTTCCAACAGTTGTAGTTACGATGGATTTGGATAACATCATAGTGAAGTTATTTTCTCAAAACATTTATTTGGTGGGTTTTACTGGAAGCAACTTTTGTAATATTTTATACACATAAACTCAGTTAATATAACGAACATCATTCTGTTCTTATTTTCCACAAATTACTCGGGTGTATTATAATAACCATTAAATACATGCAGAGCGAAATTGGAAAACAACTTGTTAATATCTGTTAGAATGTCATTTCTAAAGTGTTACATACAGTTGGCTACGGATTGATTGGGACGAGGTTTCAGACAGGCATCTTTTACAAAATATATTTGAATCTCAACAGATTTTGCTGCCCCATATTTGTAAAATATAACTATTTTAATGTGCAGTTCAAAGTAGACCAAACCAAAATTTTTATGATTAATGAAATAATAATTTTTATAAAATCTATGACCTTTTTGAATAGCTTACCACAAAGTTTATCTCAATCCTTAGAATTCTAATTATACCACAGCAATTGCTAATTAATGTTATAAACTGGTATTTTTCAGTATGTTATCTTTCAGATTTTCACGTTTTTTTTAAGGATTGTGATTCTCTTCATATCAGAAAATCTAGATCGCGCAACAAAACATCAAGTAATTATAATCCTGTTCTTATGGGTTTAATTTTTCTAAACCCATTTTTTTTCTAAAGCTACCTAACAATACGATTATTAAAAGATTACCAAAAGATAAAAAACATAATATCTAAATTAAGCTTTGAACCATTCCGGCTATTCGGAAGCTGAATTGAACATTAGTGAAAAATTTGTCGTATATCTCCACTATTTTTCTTCCCACAATCCAGATTTTTATTCTATATTCTTCTCGTTTTTTCCTTTACATCTTGCTTGAGACTTGTTTTTTAATGAAAACCTACATCAAATTTGAAGGTAACATTTCAGCATTTTATGACAGAAATCAAAATGAATAACTGACCAAGGGCATCTTTAGTTTAACATGGAATTGATGGTCTTTTCCTGTGGACAAACAGAAACAGAAAACATAAATAATGCATGATTATAAAGGTATCATAACAATACTATCTCGTAAAATATTAAAAGTGTATGAATATAAATGAACATTATGTAATCACAATTTGTGTTATAACCAGGATTGCCACACGTCCCATGTTTACGAGATTTGTCCTACATTTCGGCAACTCTTTTAGTGTTAGTGTGAAAGATGTTTTGAAATTATGTTTACGTTTGAAACATTTTTATTGGGGTCGAAAATGTTCCAATACCTTCCCCAACACCCGGCACTGCTTGTGAGCCAGAACCACCTCATCGGAGTTACCTCAGTGCTATCTAATATTTGTTTTGATATGATTGATAAGAACCGCTAACTAAAAGTAATTGTTCCGTCTCTTGCCTAAATTTTTTTTCTTAATTTATTTTTTCCTCATTCTTTCACTAGTTGATTTATAATAATATAATTTCTAATCAAGCGGAAGATTTTCCCATAGCTTTCAGAGATTTTGTTACAATTATTATACTGATTGTGTCACCAACAATTTACAGTACGATCAATATTCTATCGACTTCCGCTTTCTTCTTTAGTTTTGAGAATTTAGAAATGAAACTTCGCTGTTGTTAGTCATGGTGATTTTTTTTTTTTAGTTGTGGATTTAACTTTTTATCTCTATTATGTGATTTTTCATTGACATAACTATATAAATTCCAATGGACAGAATATAAGAATTCGTAAAGAGAATTTCATTCCAGAATATGTTATATCGATGATTATTTTGATCCAATGCTTCCTGAAGACGTTAATCCTAAAAAAAGAAAAGAATTGGTCTTTGTTTTCAATGATTTGCGAGGAAATAGTAATCCTTGTGACAATATTTTATTGAAAACGTCTCCTTTCCATTGGCAATTCCAAAGTTAAGTATCCTGGAGAAGAACTACAAGAGGTCATAGAGGTCCGTAAAACTTTTTGTCCCATATTTCTTGATAAAGTTGGTGGCAATCCTTGTTATATCTAAAGGGGGATCTACATGTTTGCCAAGCCACTCCACCAATGTTCTTTGTCTAGTTGCAACTGAGAGCTGTTAGGAGGTTGTAGTTACTTTTTATAATAAGTTTCATATTTACTCTTATTTATTTATATTTAATTTCAGAAGGTAATTTAGTCTGAAGGAACGATGCATCCTTTCATCACAGAAGTGGTTAAAAAGAAATGACTAGGAGATTTAATTTACTGCCACTGGCACGAATAACGATGGGGGAAGGAGGAACAAGCAAAGAGAAACAACATTGGCCAATCGGTTTTTTCTCAAACAGCAGACAACTACTGGGAACCTACTCACTCTTTTAGTTTTTATAATAGAAATATCATACACGTAATATTATATATATATGTATATATATATATATATAGAGAGAGAGAGAGAGAGAGAGAGAGAGAGAGAGAGAGAGAGAGATATTCCCGTTTGAACCGCCTTATAATTTTAACGAAAATATCATTTTTATGACTTTAAATTAAGCTTGTATAGACATACGAAGTTGAGCTTTATTCACTGAACCAACAAATTCTCCTCTTGAAATCTTCTGTAAAATCCTCAATGTGAGTGTTCAGTTTGTTAGAGATTTGGTGCGAAACAGATACTTGACCTCCTAAATATAAATTCTACACCAACTCCAAATACTAGTATCGAACCTGTTTTCCTCTATCGATTTATTGAGGTCATCCTGATGACCCTCAAAGGGATCTGGAAAAACTTACCTCGACCCTTTCTAACATTGAACTTTCATTCATTTGCCGATATCATTTCATCCCGATCCCTGAGCACTTTTCCTTATTTGTAACTTTTAAATAAATCATTTTTTTAAAAATATATATGAAATAAATAATTGTATACAACCAAACTGTACTCACCAGTTGTAGTGGACGATTGCTTCACAGCAGAACTCACCGTTGTAACAGCAAAAATATATAAATTGGCAGCAACGCGTATCGTTACAACGTCGTAAACTTAGCGGTATGGGTCCTGGAACTATTAACTCATTTTTTAATGGTTGAGTAAAGAGTAACAAAATGAAAAAATAAATTGTTTTTGAAAATATCATGGCGGGATCTCGGCTCGAAACTGTATGCATTTTTAGTTAGATTACGTATCGAAACAAATGAAACTGAGTAAGCCTCTTTTGGTCCCAAAAACATATTCCTTTTGTGGAACTTTTTAAATACATTTTCTTATTCGTGAAAGTAAAGGTGCAATACAGTGAATGCAAATTCCTAAGGGAGTAGAATGTTTTTCAGGGAGTAGAAAAGTACAAGGTTTTTGTTCTCTAATCAAATATTCGTTATTAGTGCAAATGGCGCATGTTGAGTACTTTTTTTTGGTATGTTTAATATTAATAAATAATTTATTACTTCATTAAAAATAAAGTAATTAAATTAATTTTAGTATAATTAAAATCAATACGAAATAACAACCCTAAAAACATACATGCACATTAATGAGTGGCTGGGGTGGAGTAATCAACGGCGGTAAAGAAGTCATTAACAACAGAATGATATTTTTGGATTCAAATAACGTAATAACTTTTGTAATTGAAATTTCAATTTTAAATTTTTGATACATTACCACACTTTCTCTACTTTAGGAACTATCAAACAAAAGTTTTTTTTTAACATGATAGTTCATATCTGTTGTTCTTTCAGTATTTTTTTCTACCCTGAAGCGAGGAACCCTGATCGTTCGTCACGAGAAGAAAAGAAAACACATAATGCTTTTTGTATTAATTTTATAAAATTAAAATTTCTTTTGCTATAATATAAACATTTTTATGTTTCGAATTTAACAATTTAGGTGATTTGTTGAAATTTGGCAATTGTAATTTCGGTGACTTTAGCAACACTGAAGAAAAATCTAGCCTACTAACTTAGGTCAAAGTTAATTTTTGTCATAAGTATGTAGCTCTACATTAGTGTTTTGCAAAAATTGTTCAGGTACCTTAATAACACTAACGAATTCGAAAAATGCTAATTTTCACATTTCTTATTTAAAAGAGGTCTAAAGGAACTTTACGAAAAAAAAAATTAAATTAAATTTTAACTCATAATTTAGAGACCATAAATAATAAGTAAATATTTTTTGCACTCTAGTTTGACAAAAAATAAAACAAACATTTAATTTCCTATTGATTACTCCAAAAAAGACAAAACAAAGTTTCATGAATAATGTTTAAAATAAGAAAAAGATGCTTACCTTTTGCTATTGAAGGCCCAATGATCATACTGATAAGAACCAGTTCTAACAACGTCATTGCTATTGAATGTAAAAATTGTAGAAAAATAATAGCTCTTATAAACTAATCTGAGCCATAGAGATCAATCTTATCAGTAACTACTTAAAGTAGACCGGTAGGCTGTCTTGACACTTTTAACTAAAATCGAATTTTCAGTGGACCGTAGGTGGCAGGGCAGGAAGGGCCAAAAAAACTCTATCAATATTACTCTTCCTTAAGTCCTTTCTTCTCACATAAAAACTCACTTCACTCATAAAAATTAAATAGGGTCTTACAGGGGTAAAAAAAAAATATTTTATTTGTGGGTTATTGATTTATAAAATTAAAGGGAGCACTTACATTTCTCTTACATTATTTTAATTTTTGTATTTATGTAAATAATAAAAATTGTATTGATTCGTTTCCAGAATGGAAATAATTTATAACAAAATTTAACACGTTACATGCAAGAGAAGATATAACAAGAGAATGATTATTTTTCAATATTATTTCCTCCTACGCTTTCTCAACCACCATCTTTCTAAGCATGATCATTTCAGTTGACTTGAATTCATGAGCTGATTGATTCGATCGATTTGATGCAAAAAAAAAAGTCTACCAAGTTAATAATTGAGTATAGCTTAGCTTCCTCACAGTTTAATCTTGTATGTGTTTTTCTTTACGGGGGTCGGTGGAATTCTTCAAAAGATACGAATAAACCTGAACCTACTCGTGTGTGGGATTTTTACCCACTAAAACCACCTCTCTACTTAGTCTTTCCTATCTCTTGGACCACCATTAGGCATTACTTCATGGAAACAATGACTGAGTGCCTGGCTCTCATGGTCCTTTGTCATTTCTCCTTCCTCTCTCTTCTGATCTAAACTTTTTAAAGATAACTGTGGGAAATCTCTTCACCGCTGCCCAATATTGGTCTGAGCTTTTCACCCCAAGTTTTCTGGTGTGATATTCACTACAAGCAATCTCTCATATTCACTCCTTTCTTCTGTAAAGCGTGTGCAAGTAAATTCGTTGCTTCTTCGATCCCAAGGCAAGCGGTCTGGTAGGCTGTATAATTTCCGTGTCCGGTCAACAATTGGGTTACATAAAAATCCTTAGCCGATTCTGTAGCATACCAACGCAGTTTCACTGTGTGACAATTATTTACCGCTCTTCTCACGGAAAAAACGTGAATCTCTTTCATAATACCTACCTCATTCTTCAATGGTGAATAAGGTGTGTATTGTGGAGATATATCGGATTTTCTATGTGGGCATATCCTCTTAGTCATTATGAGTTTATATGATAAGGAGAGTGTAATTATTAAATTGTGTCAAAATCTAATGGTTTTAAATAATAAGAACCAAAGGTTTGTATTATAATCTTTAGTTAATACATTTTAACAATTGAATCGAAAAATTCCTAATTAAAGTAAAATTGTATGTAATAGTTTGCAATTAGATGCATTTTTTATAAGTAAATGGCATATTTCAATTCATTTAAAACGCTTTAAACTGACATTTTGTAATTTTAAATGTTAAAATAAGTTTTAGTAATATTTGAATTTAATGATCGTTATTGGTCAAGGTAACGACTTGTGGAAGTCGACTTACCTCAAATGAAAACAATTGGGGCGTTTGGTCGTAAAACATGGTAATTGCAAAAATAAAAACTTTTACAATGTTAAATTTGTTGTTAATTACAATATTTTACGTTCAACCAGTAGCCACTTACCATAATTTAATATCAAAATTATTGTCTTATGAATGAAAATTTCCTAAACATTCTTTCGACAACTTATGAAATCAGTCTATGAAAAGCCTATGGTGCCGAAAACTGCAACTCATGAAAAACTTCAGTAACCATGTTTTACGACCGAACGTCTCAACCAAAGCCATTGATTATATACGAACTAAAAATATGTACATTTAAATATTCACCTATTCAACCAAACTGATTTGGTTTAGATAAAATGAGTTCATGATGTTTTTGAACAGAAACGTATGTCTAAATAGTGAAATTAGTTAAAAATATATTCAATAGTAAACTGATATAGTTAACTAACTACAGAAGTTAATGCCTGTATTTCAGGGGAAACTGTAAAGTTGATTGAGCCTTTGATCTAGCAATGTCTCTGTTTTGAAGTGTTATTGAATTAAATTGGAATGCAATCCAATAAAGAATATTGTAAACATGGTTGCAATAAATTTAATAAATTATTAATTATTAATATTAATATTAACTTAATTATACTCATGTATCTACCAGAGAAAAAATGAGTGGAAGCTAAAGAAATGGAAAACAAACATCAAGTAATAAGTCGAGTTGGAGGGCATCTAAGGAACGTTTAATAAATCAAGTATCATTACTTTTATTTATATAATTTTATAATGTTTTTTGATGTAGTTTAATATTACGTATTTGTTTTAATGTTAAGGAATTATATACAATTGCATCCATTTGTTTTTCCGAATTATTCTTGAAATATAATAGAATTAAAGTGAGTAAAGTCTTTTTAAAAGATTTTTTTTTTCAAATTTAGTCAATTTATATTGTGAAATTAATAGTTAAAGTGTTTGTTGTCAGATGCATAATGTTTTATATAAAATTTCTTACTAATAATTATAAAATACTCATATAGACTGGCTAACCTAGGATTTGTAATTTAAACATTATCACAAATATATTAATTTCAATGATATGACATAGATATATATATCGTAATATATTTCATAAATATTTATCAGTAAATAATTTAAGATACTCCATACAAAATATTTGTTAAATGGTATTAGACAAGTGGTCCCACTGAAGTGCGAATTACACAGTCTTATGATTTGCACATAAAGTTGTCATTAAAAAAAAAATAACAATTTTATAAATTACATTGGTAAACATCATAACGAATTATATTTTAGGTACATGATAACATAAGCCAGATGGCATATCAATAAATAATTACTTAACATTCTACTTAACATAATATTCATCAAAATTTATCACAATAATACAAATGCTTTACGGATCATAAAAAGAAAACCATTAACGCTGGAAGGCCATAAATAATTTCAGAAAATAGAATTACTAATTATTAATTACTACTGACCAGCTACGTGACAACGAACTTAAACCTAAAAGAGCCCGTTTAAATATTTTTTTATTCTCCCAATATTTTATGAGTTATTTTGGCAAACATTACTTTTGATTGTAACTTTATGGTTATAAACATTCATAGTGAAGTAGAATTGATTATTCCATGTTTATCTCCATAAATCAATCCCGATAAAATGTGTTTGAAATCGGCTTTCTCCTGTCTATGTAATTCTGTAAGGGACAATTAGCTATAATAAATAATAATAAACATATACAACAGAAATGAAATTCGTGAACACTTGAAATTCTTCGATCCTGTGATCGAAAGATATTTTATTAAAGGTACTGATTTGAAAACAATAACACTAATATCTGGATTTGTCATAATCCTTTTACTAACATCGAGCTACCTCTTTTTAATATCTTTAATCCGATTTGATAAATTAAAAACTCATAAATATTATTAGTTGATATTAACTTCAATGGAATATGGATTAAGTTATTCACTTTATATCTGATAATTAAATTAGCATTCATAAATATCAATCATTGTTTCGTAATAACAAAGTAATTCATTTTGCCTATACATACAAACTAACCTTCAAAAAGATGATTCTTATTACTTGTCTAAAAATTTATTTTGTAATGTTTTGTTTCTCAGCCGTGAGTATTTTATTGAATGGTTATATTTAATAATAAATATTTTTTAACATTAAAATTTCAGTTTACTATTTATTTCCATAGCAACTGATGTGACATCAATGCTTTTAATGTCGTCGACATACAAAACATTGGGGTAAGATAACTGTGATATTTCAGATAATATCATTCTCAAGTTGGAATTTGCTTCATCTGCAAGTTCCCTGATACTTTTGGTTAGATTTATACGACAAAAAGCAGCTTTTTTACCTCCTTGAGTAAGAGTCCAAGAAAGCATAAAATAGCTACTCCTCGAATATTCCTTCATTTTTTGCATCTGATCTCCGAACATAGTCGACAACTTGTTAGTTTTCGAGTATTTGTGATACATATTCATGCTAGTCTGATTGAAATAACCTTTTCCAAGCCTACCAGTCATGTCCACACCTGACTTGGGATCTCGTATCACATAGATGACCGCCGCTCTCTTGCCAAAGTCAGTGAAATGATTCAACGACAACGAAGGCAAATACACGTTACCGTCTGAATTCTGGTACAAGTGGTTTGTCTTGTCCAGAATTTGGAAAAGTCTTTCCCACTCTGATTGCGTGAACTTTCTGTAGCTGTTGTTACCAACTTCTGTGTTAAGTGTATGCGATAGTCTGACAATGATCAACTCGTTGTGAGCTTTAGTAAATGCGTTGATGTCATCGACGATGGACTGAATTGACTGGCCATTACCTCCTTGCCAGGTTCCACCCGCAATCCTTGAGTAATGTCCCGTCAGGAAGAGACCCCCATTACCGATAGCAGGCCTTACATCCAGGAATCGTACTCCTAATTCCAGCTGATATTTGATAGGGTTTGTCTGTGTCTGAACGTTGCAGGGGTGAGCCAAAGTTGTTCCAGGACGAAACTCGCTCATCCCTGCATCATGAGATCCAGGGATACAAATTTGCTTCAGGGTTCGCTTTCCTAACAGTTCTAGGTTGTCCCTCATCCAGTTGGAGCCATCGAGAATCTCAGGATCCCAGCTAGCTTTGTAGGCGGAATTACTAGAAAAGCAGACCCACACCAACGTAACAAGGAGGATGTCCAATTTCATATTTAGATAATATTTAAAACCTGTAACAGAAGAAAAAATATAACAATAGTTTACATTACTACGCTTAGTATTCACTAAGATTAAATCAATGACTGAAGTTCATTAAAACATCATCATAATGATTTGAAATTAAATTAATCCTCATACCTTTTTAAACAGGTCATGCCGCTTTTCAATTTCAGACGCTTTTTACATATTGCTCGATTAAACTATCTTAAAGTTTCTTCTTCCCGTTTTAAGCTAATATTTAAAAAGAGATATAGGTCCGTCGCTCCCCGGGGGCCTTAGCTGGGCGGGTCCGGCGGGAAAAAGAAATAATTGATATTTGGTCGAAATAATCGAATTGGATATACAATAAACATTGGGATAAGTTCATAAATTCTCTACTTAACAGAAGAAAAAACTTCCACTCTTTTCCGAAATCATTCATATGATTTTGGTAACTTGTAGTATCGATCATCACAACTAAATTAGTATTTTGGAGTTTAAAGAAGCCAACTGTTCGAGATCAAACTCTCAGTCGCAAAAGCCTGTTGGAATCGCACTGTATCCTGTAAGTCTTCGCATGCTCGACTAAAGATCGTAACATATTTTCAAGTCTGCCTCAGGAAATTAGAGAGCATGGAATTTTCTACCCCCTGCAATCTCCCAAACACGATTCAAAATAGAAAGGAAGTGCACTGCACAGAATGTATAACGATAGGAACCAATGATTCAACTGATTCATTCACTAATTAAACGGTTTGTGACAATAACAAATATTTTTTTATTCAGTTGTTACTTGCTTACTATTTTTAGTAACCCTGCGAATTAAGGAATAGTAGCTTAAACCATGTATGAATTGTATAATAATATAATATAAAGTTTACTTATATACTAAACTTTATATTATAAAGAAAGATTTATAATATAAAAAATGCTAATTTAATGCTTAAATTTTCAATTTGAGATTTTGAGACGGGTTTCTATAGAAATGAGCAGTTCTATTATCTTTAGTTCAGAATCAAAGTTAAAGATAGTGAAAAAATCTATACTAACACCGTTTTTGCAGGTAAACGGCTGTTGTAATATTGATCAATTACTGGTAGGCCCCAGCCGCCCTCTTCCCTTACCATTTAACCTGTCCTAAAGAGTTCTTAAAACGTGCATTTTCCAATCCTCTAAAAACCCTTAGATACGAATGTGAAGAGAAATCACGCAGACTAGGAGAGAGACCTGGCGCTTGAGCGTGATCCAGGACAAACCAACAGTTCTTTCTAACCCCTAATTAAACCCTCCAGTGGGTTCTTTTATGATTTTTTTTTTTATATATTCCCTTTTATTATTTTTACTGTTTTAATTTTTATAAATGCCGGCACTAACCAGTTACAAGGAGACAAGATCTCGGTATTGTTCGACACTTTTGTCATTCAGTTAAAATGTCATTTTGTACTATGATTAGAAGGAATACCAAGAGATGGGCGGCACATATCTAGGGCAAAAGGATGTTATTTCAGTTAGGAGAACAGTCACGGCTCAAATTTCTAAAACTGTCCGCCTAGGCAGTTGTATTGTTTGAGGTCGTTTGTAGCAGAGGGAGTTAAGCGATTGCCTCACGACTGCCGTGGCGCCGGTTCGAATCCGGCCTGGGTTGGAGAGTGGACGTTTTTCATTTCAGTAGTGGTCCCACGAAATTAAAATTTGACCCCCTTCAGGGTTAGAATAGATTGGTTACCTTAAGATAACTGCCCTCCCCGTGGGTCAGAAATGACTAGGAAACGGGTGATAAAGAAAACATTTGCACTATTTGGACCTCATGGACGAACCTCTGTTAAACATTTCAAATGGTGCCACATTTAAACTCAATAAATTGCAATTACACCAACGAACCTAAAAAAGAAAATTAAATGAAGACTTTCTTATCTCATAAAGAACATTTCCTTTTTTATTTAAATAACCTTTTTTTTGTAGCTGATATGCTTATTAGATAAATGCAGCCCCGCTCAGCGACATAGTCCAGCAGCGCCCACACAGCTTGATAATTCTTACATCAGGCTCATTATCCAACGGGCAAGGGCGTACCCAGGATCAAAACTGAGGAGGGGACAATCCATATTCAATCAGGTTTTGATATTTCAGCACGAAAAAGGCGAATGAAACCAAAATTTTAATAAAATTATATATATATTTGTCCCAGTGCTTTATTAGTTATTACAATTAGTATTTGCTTGGAAAAATATTAATTTTCATTAAATTAATAATTTGTCTTCACTTCTAGGAGGGGGCAGCTGCCCCTATTCCAACGGGTATACATATAGATTTGTTCACCTTCCATTTATTGAAACATTTTCCACAGGCCCCTAAGTGCATATAATGATTTGTCTCTTATTGGAAATGATAGTGGTTTTTTAATAAAGTAATATTTGCACAGCATGTTTCCAATTATAAAAAAAAATAGTAATTAAAATAGATCCCATTATTAAAAAATTATTTAAAAAATAAAATGGTACTGTGGCTTTCTATTAAATAAATATTGAATTAACTTAAATTAAAACAATGATCTGCTGAATGAAAATAGCTCTTTGGGTATGATTTTTTTGTACCACCTGGTACCCTTTTTCGTAATGAAAGTACTAGTCTACTATTACTGGCAATAAATATAGGTATACAAACCATAAAGTACTTGCCACCAATACTAATATTTCAAGCGGATTTCCAATTTTAGCAATCCTTTTCAGTGATGCTCGATTTAACTAATTTTTTAACTTAAGTCTTCTTTTTCCATTTTAAATTAATATTTCAAAGGTAAGTTATATTTTTAGACCGATTATAGAATTTAATGTTTAATTTGCTACAAAATAAAACCAAAAATTATATAAAAGAGTAAATATCATCGAACTCATTCAGTTTATCAACACATATGGACCCAATTAATTACAAACTACACACCTTACAGAAACCAAGACCGTATTAACCTTATATGGTTGGCAACCATCATAGCCTCGGAAGTAGAGCACTCGGGTTAGTACTGTACTGCCCTTCCCCATAGCTTCCACCTCAACGGCACTATAATCACTTTTTCTGTTGCAGATACACAACTCATATTGAATACTTTGGAAGAAGTAAAATCAGCGACAACTTGCCAAGTAAGTAAATTACATATCAGGTATTAGTATTCATTAAAACTTATAATTTAATCATACTACAAAATTAGAATCTCAATAAATTCCTGCGTTTTGAAAAAGATAATGAAGCTTATGATAAATTCAACAAATATCAAGGTCACGAAATAAATCCTAAAGCCATAATTCAGCATAATAGTATTTCTGAGAGATTAATTTTTGCATATTAATGGAACATTAAAAAGATAAAGATTAGGGGCCCGATACATTTACACCCAGGCCTAATAGTAAATCTAATTATATGTATATATATAATTATCTTATAATATGAATAATCTAGTCTGAAAAACTTTTAGACTTCTTTTTTTTTTATAAAGCAATATTTATCAAAATGTTTGACTACAAGTAAAATATTTTTAAAAGTTGTGATTAAAAACTTTATTAAATTTAAATGTCGATATCCAATATTTTTAAACAAAAATGGAACATCGTAGATATTCATACAACTTTTAAACTATTTTATAAGCAAGTTAGTTAAAATAAAAATCATCTACATGATGTGTCACAATATTGAAATCGGAACGCAAATTGAATTTTACTCACCTGGTTCAATAAGAATAGCAAACTAGAACAAAACAACACGCCCTAAAATGTCATGCCAACAACGAGGAGAGTGAGTAACTTTTTGAAAGCTTCATAATTCTGGTACGTAACAGAACAAACAAAGTAACAACAAGGCCTAGCCCGAATGTTTCTTTCAACAGCTGACGCATAAGGTATCTTTTCACTTGAGGAAACGAGTGCGTCATCTCGATCGGCTGTTTCCGTGAGCAATCGTGTACGTTCGTCCTACCAATTATTTCAGATCCAACAAGGTAACTGAAATTTCAAATAATTCATAGTGTTGCCCAAAATTGTGGTAAATTGTTGTTTGGCTTTGTGCAAAAAGGAGGAAAACAAATATATATATTTATATATATATATATATATATATATAGAGAGAGAGAGAGAGAGAGAGAGAGAGAGAGAGAGAGAGAGAGAGAGAGAGAGAGAGAGAGAGAGAGAGAAGGGAATCAGCATATCTAATGCTGCTCTTAAATAAGCTAGAAGGTACCCAGGATTGTAACATTTCAGCTTGAAAAAGAAGAATGAGACCAAAATTTTAAGAACATTTTAAATAATTTTCGTAGTGTTTTATTATTTATTACAATTATTATTTGCTTGAAAAAAAAAAAATTTTTATTAAATTAATAATTTTTTCACTCCTAGGGGGGGGGGCAGCAGCCCCCTCCTGTTTACCCCCTGGGTTCTCCCATGGAAAAAGGACCAAGGAAATACTATCACAAGGTTTACCTATTTTTATTTTATGAATTCTATTCACTTTAGAGTTCATACTATTAATTATGTTTTATTTCAGATGGTTTTATTTATTTCTTTTTTAACTATGCAATAAGAAACATTTTTAGTGAATGAATAACAACAACCAAAAGATAACAAAATAAGCCCATTACAAAAATATGGTTAAAAATTTTTAATAAAACAATTAAATACAAGAAAAACACCCAAACATTCTATTCATAAAATCTGATAAAATAAAACAATAGAAAAAGAGATCTATTTCAATAATATGTAGAAATCGGTAGATAATTATAGAAAACTAAGAAATGATCCCTTACCAGAAATAGTCAACATGACTTAGAATTGCATAAACTGAATTCCATTGATTTGAAAACAAAAAATAATTTAATAGAAAAAAGACCAATATTTCCTAGATTATGTAAATTATTGAAACTACACGATCTAGAAATCAATTAAAGACCTACAGTAAATGAAATATGTTGTCCAACTTACAAATTATCAAAATTTCTCAAACCAAGTTCTTAGAAACATTTTTGGAAAAATATTTCAGAAACCACAACACTAAATAAAAATTAAGATAATGCAATAAATAATAAAATAAATGAAAGAAATTTTAATTATATACTGAAAACATAATTCCATTGAACAAATGAGAAACTGCAACTCCATTCTGCAAACAAAAAATAGTTGAATAGGATAATCCAACAAAGTATTATCAGATAAGAACGGATAATGAGGAAGTATGTAGGGGGTAGGAATTTACGGATCTTGTATAGCAGTCCTGGGTGCCAGACTCGATCAAAAGCCTGTTCTACATCAAGAAAGACTCCCGAGCAGTACATTCCGTGCTCCAATGAAGACGAGACTACATCAACCACACGATGACATTGCTGGATAGTGGAGTGAGATGTTCGTAAACCAAACTGGTGATCTGGGATTATGTAGAAAATATTCAAATTTAAAAAAAACAATTGATTCCTCTCTATTTATGAAGACAATGTCTTTGAATTGGTAGACAAGGCTCATTTGACATATAATAATATATACTTTCAAAATTCATATTGAAACTTTCTCCTTAAATGAGTACCCATTTTTGTCCTGGGTTCAATGTAGTGTAGCAGTTTCCAAATTAAATGGCAACATAGGTACCACAAACAAATGCCACTTTCTCAAAATGTTACAAAAAAAAATTAGCTAACATACCATGCATTCCATGAATTACTTTGCACTGTTTTTCTTCTTTCCCTACATACTCAACACATTTTTAATTTTTATTAGCTTGAAAAGGGTATAGTAAATTTTTTTTTAGCCTATCAAGGGTACTATGAATTTTTTTTGGCCTAATAAGGCCTTTAATAATTGTTTGTCTATTTGTTTAATAAATGTTTCATGTAGTATGGTACATTTTATCTCATTATTCCAATTCTGTTCCAAGGTAGATTTATCAGGCAAATAAGATAATATTATTTTAATCACTATACTTGGTATCAATTAGGAGTTGTTTTATTAATTAGCATGCCTTCTCTAGTAAAAATATATCTGTAAAGTAAATGATTATTTGTATAAAAATCTCTTCCCTTCAGTGACTAAAATACTCCAAGACAAATGAGCCAAAGTTGATTATTTATTAAAGAATAATTAAATTAAACGTAATAGTATTTATTAATACAAAATAGAGGAAGGGTATATATACATCTCCGGAAGTGTTTGAATACTTTATTTAAATACTGTGTTTATTCTCAGCTATTTATTTACTAAGGTCATTTGTTTCTCAGAGTATTTATATCTACAATATATAAATTAGTATTTTACAAAAAGATTGCTTTTTTTAAATTTATGCTACTATTAAAATTATATAATGTAAGAGGTTTTTTATTTGTATTAGAGCAAAATGTACTATTTTATTTATTATTTTTTTAATTAAGTTAAAATAAAATTTTAAGCATTCTATTTGTAAGCTCTAGAAACATACTGTGTGAAATTGCCACTTATTCCTCTTTCAAACATAGTTCATATGTTGTTATAATATGTTATATAAAACATGTTCCATATGTTGCCGATTTGGCCAGAACCAGATACCGTTCCTTCCATAATAAACTTCTCAACCACCCAAATCCACTTGTTTCTAACCTGGTTTCTCCTTCGTTACCTAATTTTACCTCCTAGGCGTCTGAAAAGAAGATGGCCTCGACATCTCCTCTAGAAATGTTATTGGAGTTCTATCAGTGGGTAGATTCTCCACATGTTTTTATCATGTCACTATGTCACCTACAGCAAATTTACTCGTTGTATATATGTGTATACAGTTGTAAATAACAATAAATAAATTAATAAAAAAAAGAAAAAAAAAAGAATATTTTGTAGGAAAAAATCGAGTTATTTTCAAACAGCCTGCTATCCTTCCATGGTACTATATGGTTGTAGTATCCTGCTATGTATCGAGGCATTAGCTATATGTACAACAATATGTCGTTTATTAAGGTTTTTTGCTATCTGTCCCTGATACCTGGTTAGGGTACAAGTCTCTTACTGTGTCCCCGGATATGAAAACATCTGTGTTAAGTTTGTCACATTACCAGAGTCCCCTGAGAAAATTAGATTGGCTAACCTTTAAGTGTTCTAACAAAAATGACAGGTTTGAAGAGAGATCGGAATCAAATTAACCAGCCCTTCCTTGACATGTCAAACTTTTTCACCCATGAGGAGGGGGACGCCTACCTCGGGAGCCTTTGATCATCGATAGCCAATGAGATAGGAGATTACAAAATAAGGTAACGCCCCAAAGGGGAAGTGGGAGAAAAAGACAGGAAATCTAGGTCAGAAAGAGAAGAGGAAGACTTAGACGGAGACACTCAATAGGAAGGCATAGACGGGTGAGGACTACAGTCAGGAGGCAGGCATAGAAGATGCACTTCGACCAGATGAAGTCGTGAGAAGGGGCACGAGACCTGGACATCCCTTATGAACGATACCTACGGCACTACATCCCACGTTATCAGCAGCTATAAGTATAAAATTAACTAATAAGTAATAATGTAATAATCTATATTTTATGGCAACCTTTATCTGAATCAGGTGAATCATTTTAGTCATAATAACAAATTGTAAATAAATACTTTGTTTCTTTTTGTAGTTTATATACTATTATATAACCCAATATACCACTCTTTATTATACTATATAATTAATGGTAACGCACATTTTATAAATATAAAGGTATTTAATTGGTAAACTGGTAAACACACTAACAGCCTTTGGAAAGGAATCCAATTATAATAATAGTTTTTTAGGACTCAATTTATTATTAATTAATTAGCTTATTTTGGATAATTGCCTTCAGCGATTATCCGGGCATCCCGATTAAATCTCCATAGATACATAGCAATCCATACCTACAGTGAAGAATTTGATAACTCGTTAACTCAATTTATTAACTTCATAGTAGGTACGGTAAATTTGGTGATAACTGTAGTTGTGTGAAATACATGGAGATGGAAAGTGGTTGACTTAAGGAATTTTTATATTTCGATTAATTAATGCAAGTTTACTTCAAGAACATTGTCATATTAACTCAGAAAATGTTTATTAAACTTTTAAATTAGAAACAGATATTTTTTTTAATGGATGTTATTTACAAAAAAAATAATAATTACATAACACGTTTATTGGCTTTATTTAGTAGATTATTGCGTATTTTAGGGGATTGATAACATAGAAACTGGATTATTATTATCTATCTTGTTATTGAATTTAATTATGTTTGTATAGCTTTTTTTTACTGAATTCTGTTTCTCATGTCATTTACTGAAATAAAGATGGATAGATTAATGAATATTATATCACATAGTTTGTCATTTTTATTTTTGCATTAGAGTAATCTAAAAAAAAAGTCAATTATAGGTGATACTGGAGTACTCCATATAAGATATAAGAATATATATGTCTTTTAGACTTTTTTTTTTTTTTTTTTTATTATATTCTTCTCATCTCATTTTATGATGTACATATTAAAAACAAAAATCATCTTGAACCAAAATTCTGTTTTGTTGTCTCAAGAACCTCTGTTATCACTAAAACGGATTGTGACAAAATAAGTTTCCATTAAAACTTCTCTATGAACTCGAAATATGTTCTTTGTAAGGGAAAATTTTGTGAAAATACAAGGTCATAGTTCGCTGCTTTCAGAAATGAATCCATAATTATCTTAAATGCAGCTAGTAAATCAATATCTTATTCTAAATTTTGATACTGGAAAATTGCTCATTATCGCAGGTGTAATAAAATTCTTGTTACCACCTGTGAATAGTCACTTAATTTAATCACATAGCCATTGACCTTAGATGGAATACTGAGTGTTGTCAGAAGCAGATGGATGCAACCAGTATCTTTTCATATCTTGATTGTAAATATGATGAAAATTGAAGTTATGTATCACTGTTTTTGAATTGAGAGTTATGAGTTAATAATGTAGGATCCATGACATAAAACAATATTTCCTTTTAAGAAAAATTATTTTTAAATTCAAACTTTGTGTTGTAAACTTTTTATTTTTTTAGTTCCTTTTGGTTACTCCACATTAAAATTTTTTTGCATGCTTTCAGTCCTCTGTGCCACATCAGAGTAGTAATCTTTAAGAAAAAAATTAAATTAAACCTATTTTTTTAAACCTCATAATCTGTGCTATTTGTAAAATTAATTAATTTAGTGTTATGTACAAATTTGTTTAAATAAAATAATTTATAGGCTCTTAATATTTTATTTTAAAAAGCTTATAATAAAATTATTAGAAAATTGACAGTGAGATACCAGGTGATACTGACATTTTTATTAGATTAAGAAATTATAAAACTAAATTTTCATGTAATATTTTCATTTCAAATATTTTATCAATTTATTAAGAAATGTTTCTTGTATTTTTACAGTATTTAATTATATATATTGTAATATGCTCTTTTTGAGTAAATAGTATATTTTTGATGTATAAAGGGTTTTGATATGTTTTATTTTATGTATAATTTTAATTTTGTTATTTTAAATTAAAAAGCAAGCTAACCAGTTTTCTTTGTCTAAAAGAAATACGTTGTATTCCAAACAAAGCCAAGATGGCGGTACGTATCCTTCAAAAAGTCCGATGAATCAAGGCCATGTTGGGCAGATTCAAATATCATAAAAACTATTTTAACTCTTCCCATCATAATTGAAAATACAGTAAATTAAAGGAAAAATAGAAGTCAAGAAATAGTGCTAAAGAATAATATTCAGAAAGTAAATCATTTGCAAAAATCCCTAACTGTTGTGCGACAATCGATGTTTACATGGAACATCCAGGCAGGTTTTGGTTTTTGGGATTCATTCTTTGTTTGGGCGCGATTGGGATATGACGTTTCAAGGATGAGGAGGTGCTCATCAATTTCTGTATAGCAAGGGTGGACATCTTGAAAAAAGAGGACAACCAAGAGTCGCCCAAGAAGAAAAAGGGACTCTGAGTTTGGGTTGCCTGGTGAGAGGACGTCCGTCGGCTGGAAGCGGGAAAGATTGGAAGCCATTGTACTGAGAGAGACATAGCTTTTTGGAAGGACTGGAGGCCATTTTTGATGGTAGGACATAGCATTATAGAAAAGAAGATACTAAGAATCATCAAAAGAAGATTGTGAAGTTGGTTAGTTTTGTTATACCTAAGTTTGATTACATGTGTAAAAGAGATATTAATTTAATTAAGTGTTAATAGTAAAAGTGTCTGTTTCTGATTGCCTAGAAACCCGCCCTGAGATTAAGAGTCTTTTA